>NW_015152211.1:0-24656 GCF_000732505.1 Cyprinodon variegatus
GCATTGTACTGTATATGAGAGTATGTATTTGGTCTGGAGACATTTGAAACATGTTGTCATTTTAGTTGATGGCGAACTCATATTAAGCATTTACATCATATTATGCACCTCTTGCCTCCATCAGTAATTTTCATTGACCACATTGCTTTTTCTAGACATGTTTTTGCCACAATTACTGGATGAAATAATTTTTTCTTTTCTTTTTACTGTTGTAACAGGAGACGCCATTTACTTTTTACTGATCCTTTAATTTTGCAGCTCAGCTCTCAGTCAGCAAAACCTCAATCTCCAAACCAGTAATGTTTTTCGTTTCCGTTTCCTTTTTTGTGAATGACACCTTTCAAAAGCATGGGAAGTCATAACCTTATATGGCATTATCGGGGCGGTAACTATGCAGATTTCTTGCACGTTCACTTATGCACAGGTGGACTGCATTAAGGTAGGAGAGAATATAAGAGAAATTCACAACAAGAATATGAAAATATCGTATGAGGCCCTGTTTTCATCTAAAACTGAGCAATTTTACCCTACCATAAAATAGAAGCAGAGGCGAGTAGTAACAGTTACTCAGTTATGTTTAATAAAGTAACATTAAAAAAATAAAAATAAATTTACTTAGTAGTTTTAATGTACCACACCTTTCACTTTAACTTAAATATAATTCTTTTTAAGTATCAAGTTCAGTAAGATTTCTGACTCACTTAAGCAACTTGAGCTATTTGGAGATCAGATTAATATGTTACCAGCAAATATTGTCAAAGGAGGTTTTGTACCATGTGTTCACATACATATAATACTCACTGTAAGGACTGGTTTCATATGTTTCATCAAGAAAAAAAAAAACATACAGCAAAAGGAATAGAATAAAATACACCACAGAATAGAAATACCCAGTCCAATGTGATGGGATGAAATGTGTGTCTGACTAAATGGAAATGACTGCCTTCACAGCTGTAGGAAATAAACAGTCTATACAAGTTGTTTTTCTGATGGAAGTGAGTAAGGACGGTACACAAGTCACATCATGCAGAAACATCCCCCATTCACTCATGAACTTGTCCCCTGACTCCCAGAATGCATCATCTTAACTGCCACCAATTAAACATAAAACATAAAAGTCTTCGGTTTGACCTTATGACTCCTGTTTGGGGTTTTTCCGGTCTCTGGTTAGAAATAACCAAAATGCTTCAGAAACCAAACACATGTGCACAATGAAGCCAAGGCTAATTGTACCACATGTGTTGTCGGCCGGCCAGGAGCAGCCAAGCCCAGTCGGGTGAAGCTGGACTTAGTCAGCAGAATAATGAGAGAGTGGATCATTTAAAGCTAGGAAATGTTAATTAAAGGTGACACCTCTGTCTTTGTTGTTCTTTCACTGATTCTTAGTGAGTGCAAGATCAGGAAACGGACACTTCCACTTTGGGTTATATACGTATGTTTTCTATTGAGTTTCACACATGATTAACAAAGTGTGATAACACAGTCCACTGTGTTTTTTAATAGCAGTAACGGCCAAGTAGTTTTCAGCCATCTACATACTTTAGTGATAGCTTCAGTATGTAAAATGTTAACAATTATCCCAAAAGGACAGTATCTCCTGTTAATACTTCACTTATCTGAAGCTGAGGGGAAATCAGTGTTTGCAGCAATTACAGAAAGAGAGTCATGAGTATTTCTAGAAGGTTTAGAGTCATTTAAATTCAGTGATGAAGGCTGCAAGCGGCTGCTCACTTAATGCACGGATGTTCAATTAGGTTAAGATGTAATGAATGTTCCAATCCAGTCTTCAATGGAGCTTTTATGCCAGTTTTTAAATAGGCTTCTTGTATGAATGAAGCTCAGTGATATCAACCTGGGACACCGCCAGTATACAGTGAGCTGATCATTTAAATTTAGCAGGAAGTAATCCTACAGCATAGAGCTATTAGATGACAGAGAATTACGTGATGTAGCAACCCAAACAATCACAAAAGCACATCAGGGATTCATGACTGGGTTAGCAACAGACTCTAAACAGTGAAAACATCGTTTTCAACAGAGCTAAAGAGAAGATAATGTGTTTCCACTGAGAACTTTGCAGCTTTGTTTAAATAGTATGTCCATTTTTCTAATTCATGGTGACAGAACCTTTGATGTAACCCCCTGTTGGACCTAGCTGTTATTCATCTGTTTTGAAAGTTTGAAAAATGTTGCACTGCACTCATTTCAAGGACCAAAATTATGATTTTTAATACTACAATGATTAGAATGGAGCATTCCTTTTCTCTACAAGCGAATTTACCTTTTGGGGGATTGTTTTGGCATACCTAAAGGACATTATGCCCAGGACAATAACTCTATTTCCCCCTGAAGTTTCTATTTATGCTCTGATCTGCCAGAAAATACAGATTATGAGAAGTTTTTCTGTATTTTTTCTGTATTGTACCTACCCTGCTCCATCAGTGGATTGAGTTGGCATTTATGCCCAGCACACATTGATCCTCCACTACATTTTGCTGCTCTGGAGATTATTGTATCTAATTCCTGCAGTAGGATGTATTTGCAGTTGATTTAGTGCTGGAAATCCCCAATCTGGGGTTTTGTTTTGTTTTTCTGTTGGGTTACCAGGCAGTAAGAAATATGTACCAGGAACATCACACTAATTCCTCTTGGTGCCGCCTGTGGATTAGTTTTATTTTATTTTTGCAATATTTTCAAACATTTAGCATATAATGTCACCTTTTTAGTTAGTTTGTTTGTTAGTTGAGTGTCTGCAAGTGTCTACTGTAACCTACATAAAGGGATTTCTAACCAGACTGATCTGATATATATACAAATACAGAGAGGGAATGTATGAAATATGCAAGTGAAAGACAAAATTATATAAAATGCACACACAGAAGATAATGAAATAAACTTACTAATGCCAGCCTGCTGATGTCAGAGGAGTGAAGTGAAAAACCTAAATGGTGAAAGAAACAGTAGGAAAGTAGATGAAAGAGTAAAGCTGATCAGTTGGGAGAGATTTACGACGAAAAGGTGAATACTCAACGAGGAGCAGGTGGTTGATTAGTAACAGGGTGCAGCTGTGACACAAAGGAAGTAACTGAAGATGAATAGAGGAAACAGGATATAATATGGCTGACAGAACAGAGAACAAGGGAAGCAAAGGAACCATTAATAAATAAGAACCATATCAGATCAAAACCTGATTTAATCCATGTTTAAACTAAAAGTTAACCAAGAGACAGAAATAGGAGCAACTAAAATACATGAAGTAAACAGAACACAAAGTGAAATCTAATCTCTTGGTTATACATTATGATTTTCATTTTGGATTCAGGGCTTTCCGGGACTCTCGTTATTTAATTAGTTTGACAGTTTTTGCAATATTCTGTTGTTTTTGTTATTTGGACCTAAAAATATTTTGCAACAGTGAACATTAGAAACATATCCTAATATTGGTTAATTTTCTTATGTTCACTGTTGCCAAATATTTCATGTTATTTTTTGTGTACTTCTCATTGTTGCTATCTAACCATGCTATAATTTTATTGGACAAGTTCTTACTTGTGTTTTCCCATTTTTGCCTCTGTTAATTGCCCCCAGTTATTTAGTAAATCCCATTAACATGCTTCTCATTGTTTAGCCTATAGCCTGTACCTGTTTTTTGCTCTATTTAAGCCCTCAGTTTTTGTTGTTTTTTTTGTCATTGTTTTGTCATTTGTTTATTTGTCATATTGCTGTCTTAATTATGCCTGTTTCTGTTTTGTAATTTTCTTCATTCAATGTTTCAATTCACCATGCTGCTTCTAAGCATATCTTTGCACCTTGGTTTAGAACATCACTTGACAGTAGAAAAACAGTAGAACACTGTAACTAGATACTGTAAAGCACACAGAAAACAAAAACATTTAAAATAATGTGCAAAAGAAATTAACTCAATGTGGAGACAAGAGTGACAAATTCCAAGATGATGCACAGGCTAACACAGAACCAAAATCCCAGAGGTTTTTTTTTTTATTATTATTTTTTTTTTTTTGCCTAATAATTAGCTTTGTGGAAGTTTGAAGAGGACCAAAATGCAGAGATGGGGGGATAAAATGAGTTTTGCTTTCAACCCAAGATTGTCACATTGTCATGAAGTCTAGAAGAATTAAATGAGAATTGAAGCCATGGGAAAGATATCACTTAGCTCTCTCTTGCCGGAAACTTTATATTTCTGAGAACAAATGAAAGTTTCTCTTTAGGGTCAAAAATGTATTTTTTAGATTTAATTGAATTGATTTACTGGGTTCATAAAAACATAAACAGCTGTTGTTGTTTTTTTATCTTAAAATTTACTATGTCTTGTTTTAAAGCCTGAACCACTTAAATAGACAACAGAAAAAAGCCGCTTAAGAAAACCTGTTTGAATTTTGAGCAAGACCTGAAGTTCTTTCTGTTTACCAGAAGTGTTAGTGGGATTTAGCAGTATGAAAAATTGGAGATGAACGTGATGAAATGGTGTCAAAGTAACAGTGATTTGTGTAATCTAGGCCACAGTATGCACAGCCACTGCATAAACATTCATTTTTCTTATTCTAGTGTATGGAGCTTGTGAGCCTATATAAACAGCAAAGTTGATGGAGGGCTGCAAAACATTTTATGTAAATTGATTTACTCTAAAAGCACTAGAAGCCCTCTACATGTTCTTGGTTGGATTCCATATGTGAGCCTGTGAATTGCAATGGATAAAAGGTAGAAAACAATTGGTAATTGTATACAGTTGGCCTGTGTTCTGCTAAATATGAATCCATAACATTAAAAGACTTTACAGAGATACGTCCTTATCCTAGCAGAACAATTAGACATGTTTGAGTCTCATCATTACAGTTCGGGACTCAAGACTGCAAGGAAAACTAATCACAACAGAAAAGGTTTTCTTCTTGTGTTTGTGGTTAAATTCAGGGATTAAGTGTGAGTTGTGTTCAGGTTATGCTTCAAGTTAGGTATGTATTGTTAATGGCTGGGGTCAGGGTAAGGGTCTCTGTTAGGCCATAGAAATGGAAGTCCTCCACACACTGGTCCTCCATGTGTGTGGTGTTAGTGTGTGTGTTCTCGACTGTAATCCACAGATGGATTGATAGTGACACTTGGAGCGACAGAGACACAAACATGGAGAGTGATCACAGAGATGATTGTTTTGCAATGGAGCGGTCAAATGAGGGGGAATATTTTTCTACATAAACTTCAACAGAGAGAAGAAATGGGAGCAAAAATAAGTTGTTCTTTTAGATTGGTTTGTGTAACTGGTTAATCTATTATATGAGTGGTTAATGTATTATATGAGTTGAGGTAAAAGATAATGTTAAAAACCTTGGTGTTGTTTTTTTATTTTTTATCAGTACTCGTCATTTGCAGAATATTGCAAAAATTAGAAATGTCTTGTCTAGGATTGATGCTGAGAAACTAGTCGATGCACTTCTTACTTCAAGGCTGGACTGTTGTTTGTTGTTATCAGGAAATCTACAAAACACATTTTAAAGTTTCAGCTAATCCAAAATGCTGCAACTAGAGTTCTGATACATTAAAAAGAGATATATTTCTCCTATCTTAGCTTGTCTTCATTGGCTTCAAGTTAAATCCAAATTAAATCAGAGATCTCACGTTGCTGCTGGATGACATGGGAACTACTTTTCATCGTTCTGCTTTGTGCTATATCTGTTCTCCCATTCTTCAGTATTTGTTAGTTCAATCTCTAATTTTATGATCTCCCTGCTTTTTCTCCACCATAGTACGTTAATCTGGTCTTTACCTGCTTAGCTGTGACTCCATCCTGGAGAGAAATATCAGCTGTTTTGCTGCTATTGACACCTTTGATCATAGATGATAGAGTTGGCTCTGTTTTTTAGGATTGAATCCTGTTTCTCTCCTAGAATTAGCTATAGGCTCAGCTTTTACCGTGACAAACTAGATGAGCTCTCTTTCATCCATTTGACATGAAAGCTTTATCCTTATCAGTTATGTTGAAGGCTGTTTTTTATTAATTTACAGGCTCTGCATTTTTTATTAAAAATAAATAAATAAATGAGATATATCTCTTGGTATCAAATTATGACTTAAAATTGTGTTAATGTACATCCACACTTTAAAGAGCATTTGGAGCCCTGAAACAAATGTCCTCCCTTTATATTACAAACTATTCTTCAATCTCTATATTCACCTCAATAATATCTCTTAGTGCGTTTTTTATTTCAGTTCTTCAAATGAGAGCTGAATTTTCTTTCTGTATCATTGCTGATCCAGTTGTAGATCATGTTTGCCAAAACTTAGCTTCTGCTTCTTTACATCTGTTAACATGGAATTCAAACAGTGTTTATAATGTAGCTGTCCATGTGATGGATGGTCTGCATCTATCCAAGACTGAAGATGGCTGTGGAAAAACATGTGCAATATCAGCATGATTGAGATTCATAGCAAAGAAATGTTTTTGCACACAGTTTTATAAATTATTAACCATTTCTACCTTACATACATTTTATCACTGTGTGTCTTCAGTGTTTTATGCAGTTATTTTTTCTATTCTCAAACCTTGACCTGTTTTTCACATGATTAATTCAATGCACTTTACTTGAGATAAACCAGGTAAATTGTGGTAAAGCAACAAATTGAGGCAATGAAACTAAAGGAAACAAATAATTAAGTGTTTTTAAAAGGAAATGGTAAAATAATTGTTAGAGGTTGTGAGAGGTCATTAGGGCCACATCAGTGAAGGACAAAACATAAAAAATGTACGGTTCAAAAAGTGAATAAAAAATTAGATTTACCCTGTTATGTTGAAAATATATTTACTTTTCTATTTAATGGCTTTGTCTTTAGTCTTTTAATAGAAAAGGGTTTCAAAAAAGTTCTTAAAAAAATTTTAATGCTTGCAAATCTCTATTTGACCTGCATGCAGTCAGAGCTCCACCAATCCAGATTGTAATTTTTTTTTTTAAATCTCACACATTATTAAACATATCTCCTATATACCTGTTACATTATGTAATTTGTGCATCTAAATACCATGCAATAACTATTTAACAATAAAAAGATCATGATTTGCTATTTACAGAAGCTCTCGTTAAACTATATTGTGTTAAATGTACAAATATCTGATCAAATCTATTGTTATAATAAAACAGTATATTTTCATTTTCTTCATACTATGATAAAAAGTGTGAATACTGGCTATACCAGGCAGCTAAACAATGTTTTCTAATGTCTAACTACCAAATGCAAACTCTATTTCTGCATTAGTGAAGATTCACTCCCCTTAGCATGATGTATGCTTGGAGAGGCTACTGTAACGTCATTATACGATATATAATATATATATCATTAAAATAATGTATCATTACAATATAATGTATTATTACAGTATAATCACATATACTGTAAATATTTGCTATTGCATATGTCATTATATTTTAAGACATGTATAGTCAATATAGATCATAAAAACTATAACTCCAGAAATGGTCAGGATCAATAAATAGGAAAAAAATTTATAATTCACAAAGTAATATCTCAGCAAATAATAACCTTATGTGCATAATATAACGTATGTGCATCATAAGTTATACATCATATGCTTTAAGTTTAGCTAATCTAACAGTAACAGAGAAGTCAATTCAAAGAGAATAAAAAACTTTTTTGCCCGATCACATCAGCTTCCTTCGTCAGAATGAGCCGTTTATGGGAAATTCATAATGAGTTAACTACTGTAACTCTTGTCATCTAAACCATTGTGACATTTTCAGCATCATTACATGCATCCGTGACTTTCAATCTTACAAAGCATCCTTTGTGAATGAGGGGGAGACTAAATATGAATAACGCTGCGAGTGTGTTATCCTCACGTATCCAAAGATTTTGAATCTTAGCAGCAACACAGTTCTAAAAAAAAAAAAAAAAAATGCAGTACATGTTTCTTATTTTTAATTGTTTCATAGATAGTTAAAGGTAACTAACAGGCGAGGTTCCTTCAACAGGATATTGTGCAGTTTGTTCATAAGGCCTACTTTCTGCAGTTGTGTTAATATATGACTCTGGGTTCTACATCTATTAGCGATGGGGGATCCAGCTCGCTCCCCATTCTCTGTACCGCTCCAATCCAAAGTGACTTCAGCATTACATCAGTATGGATCAGATTTTCATAGCATGTACAACAGGCCCGGTAGGACCTGTCCGTCTGTCTGGCTGCATGCCTCTCCTCTCTTCAGGACCAATCAGCACAGAAAAACACACAGAGGTTAAATCAATATATAGAATAACACACTAGTCATCTGTTGTTATCTGCCAATGCCACTGCAGAACAGCTCCTGGCCCTTATTATGGCCCCTGTACTGAAAGAATAATACTAAAACAATTATTTATGATGCATGCTGGCACAGAAACTGTAACTATGATCAGTTTTATTTTTTTACCAATGGTTTTACTTTGTGGATTTAGAAATAAAGGTTCAGTTTGGTTGAGATTGGGGGTCTGCAACCTCTGGTTCTAGAGGTGCAAATTAATATTCAGCTTGCTTATTACAATAAATTATTATATTGTCTTGTTTTTTTATTATTATTTTTATTAGATTTGTAAATTTGGTCTTGAACCACCACTGGTTTCTATCAGATCTCCGAAGATTTAATAGAGGTTGTAGGAAAGCCTTTCAGTTTTAAAGGGCGATAAAAGCAAGTTCAGACTTGTTCAGCAGAGTAGATCTACAAGCAGCATTTGTTGCATCACTGATATAGAAGTTAACATTCTAATTTCACCACAGTTAACAAATAATCTCACCTACATAACTATAACAACATTAATGGTTATCTGAAAAATGTAACATCCCTTCCTACCCTCTGAGCTACATAAACAAAACTTCAGCTGAAGCTTAAATCTAACATTATTTTGTCTTGATGCCAGAGACTGAAGGGAGGGAAAACAGTTTTCAGAAATGAAATCATCTCTTTAAAATTGTAATTATTTGATTCTACTGAATATAAAATGCACACCCCTAAGTAATCTTCTGAGAACAGCTTCTTGTAAGAGAGCCAGAGAAAAGTGATTTCTCATGTAATGGAGCTTATCATGGGTTTTATCTCAAGTTAAAGGTCATTAGTTACAAAAAGAAAAAAAAAATGCAGTAAATTAAGAAAGGTTTTCCATCAAAGCTCAGTCCTTTAAAATATTATTTAAATGCTTTTATTTGAATTACCATTAAAAAATGAATGATATTTTTGTGGACAGACATTTTAGCTTGAAGTTGGGTCACTATCATCACTAATCAGTTATGCGGTTAGAGAGTTAAAAAAAATGTTTGTACCAAATCTTCATCTGGAAATTCAATAATTAATCTAAACTTAGCACCGAAGCTATTGCAAATAGCGTTTTATCAGAAACTATTTTTTAAACCAAAAACCAAAGGAAGATCAACTTCCAAAAACCAAAGTAAAATTCTTTGCTTTTGGAAACAAACTTGGCCATTAAAGTTCATCCAGATTATGAAATGACCTTGAAAATTAGCATAAAGGTCGTATTCCCAGTCTGCAGTCTACTGATTCTGAACAAAAGCTTCTCCAGTTTGAACTCTGTGTGCAGGACTCTCATAGTTTCTCAGAGCCTGGAGTGCAGAAATAAATTTGTCAGAACGTAATGGGTCATTGTTGCCTAAACATGAAACCAATGTTTGACACCAAGTGTGAGAAGTTTAGTGTTCCTCTAATGGGACATGAACTTTTACCATTCATCCTCACATAAATAAGTCACATATGGTAAAGCTGTTGAGCTATACCCAAAAAAGAGTTGTATCAAAAGTCAAATGTTTAAAATTGTTATTTACAGAAGGGATTTTTTAAAACTCTTTTCAAGCCATTTTCCTGAACCAGCGGCTCTGAACTAAACAAATTAAAGTTCTACTTATATTGAGATTCTGCAGAAAGTCTTTCGAATAAAAATGACTATAATCCCAGAGCCAGCTGTAATAATTTTAATTTTCCATTCAAGAAGTAAGAGTTAACTTTTTACTATGATGCATGAAAAGTCAGCAGTTTTTGGTGGAAAAATGGTTTGTCCCAATATAAGCCAGTAATAGTTAACTGTAAAAAATCTTAGCTTCCTAATATCTACATTTAGATATTAGCTTAGTTGACGATTCCCAGTCATTAGAGGCTACTGTGATTATTAGATTATTGTCAGGCAAGGTAATAAATTAATCAGATTGTCTTCTAACACAACTAAATCGACTTTAATAAAAACAAAAGGAAAAGTGCTTATCTTTTTGGTTTGGTATTCACAAGTTCTGTTTCAGCAGCTGCTTGAGAGGAAACAAAGGCCTCAAAAACGACAAATCTTCTGTGTCAGAGCATGTAAACATGAGAGGTACACTTTCTACAATGCTTGACTATAACACAAGCAAACATATGCTGGGTAAGAGATGGGCACATGTGCCAGTTTGATCATGGGCTGTTTCCTTTGACTCACAGTTTCCACTGAAACCAAGCGTCAGGAATGGGAGTATGGTCAACCTGAATCTCCTCACCTAAATGCCAAAGAAAATACTCATAAAAAGGACATATGGAGCGACATAAACCCATTTCAAGCAGTGAGGTGGAGTAAGAAACCAGCAGGACAAATCTGGAGTTTAAAACAGTTGGTAGGCAGATTAATCCCTACATTTATATTAACATTTAATGCAGAATTATGGTAAAATACGGAATAATTTTCAAATATGTGGTATTTTGCCTCTTAGGAATACAATCAATATATTACATATCCCACTGAAAAAAAACTATTGAAATTAATCACAATCTAATGTTTCACTTCAAACACAGATCTATAATATTTTTACTTTGTGATTTCATGCTTTTGTTGTTTTTTTTTTAAAGAAATCAATATGCAAACCAAATTTACAGATAAACCTTTTGAAGTCAGGTATCAAATATTTATTAAAAACAATTTGTTTTATTTTTGGTGGGGAGGGGAGGGATTTATAAAGCAATTTAGTTTTACTTCAGTTTGGTTTTTATATGAAGCCAATCCATTAAACATGTTTTCTCAAGGCACTTAGGTTAATTTAATGAAATCAAATAATACAGGCAGATTTAATAAAAAGTTTTATTTCTAAAGAAATCAAGTAGATTGCATTGAGTCATCATGTAGAGACAGTAGACAGTCTTTTATATGGAGTTGACTTTTTTGCATTTTTTCATCACAAGCTTGCAGGTAGCAATAATAATGAGAAAACTTCCCTGGAAGCCAGAACACAAGCAGAACACGCTGAAAAATGCATCTTGCATTTCTACTGAAATACATGGGACAGTTATCTTGGTTACTGTGCTCGGTCTGATCGGCAAAAAGGGTTGTGTAAACGGAGCAGAACACCACCTCCTCTGTTGATTGTTTTTCCAGGTTAACACAAGCCCCATTTAACTACCGACTGAAAACCGATCCGTGCTGACCTTGGATCAGTTAATAGTGCTGAGCTGGGTTCCTCACGACACCATGCTAGCACGGTTCCTCACCTCCCATTGATGATCACCAGTGCTACTGCTCTGTAGATGTAAGCAAGCAATCAACATGGCGGTGCCATTAACATACAGAAAGTTTGCGGAGAGTCAGGTGAGGAAGGCATCCTTTGGTAAATTTACTTGACAGAGTCGGCTTTTGGGAAGTGGATACGACAAACGATCTTGTCAGTCTAATCAGGGCTTATAGACGCAGGAAACAATGACAGTAAATATGGACAGATAAGTTCCTCTTTTGACGTTGGTGTCATAGCACAGGCAGAAAGTGGTACGTGGCCGACATGGCCGACGATAAAGGAGGATCCACTGAGTACCTGGGAATTATGGCTCAACTGCTTTGTACAAAAGTATTTTCTAAGGTTTGTTCAAGAAGGAAATTCAACTGGAGCATAAGATAACGGCCCAAAGCACTGCAGAACACGGGATATTTCTCAGGAGGAGCCAAAAAAACATCACACCAGTAGTATAAACCACTTTGAGGTCTATAAACACATGCCATTTATGATTTAAGCTGTGGGTTTTACAAAAGACAGGCCACAGGAGTGTGAGGAGACCGGCATTTCACTGCAAAAAAAATAAAATCTAAATAAGACATTTTTAATTATTTCTAGATTGTTTTTGCAATATGGGGCATGTTCATCAAACCAGCATATGACAAATAAAATATAAAAGAAATATCTACTTTTTCCACTTAAAGCATTTTCCTTTAGTAAATGGTGCCAGGGAGACTCAGATAAATTCTTAATTCCAGGCAGCAGCTAAAGAAAACATTATTTAATCAATTTGATAAATTTCTGCCACTGTTGAGGCATGAAGACTTGTATTTTCAAGCTTACCTTCAAGCTTGCAGAGATGTCTGCTTTGTTTTCTATTTACAGATTTGAAAAAGAGAACACTTTGCATGAAAGCCTACTTTCTTGTACACTCACCAAGCACTTTATTTGGACAACATGCTAATATTTGAAAAAGAGACATTTTAAAGCTCTGGTTTGTCCATCTAAGAGTGACTGGAAGAACATCAAGAACGGCAACAGTATCGCTCCTCAGAGAGGGACAAAAGCAGTGACGTGGGGGCAGATTTTACAAGACAGTCAAAAAAGTACGTTGCCCACCTTAACTTTTTCCGCTTTACCTTCCCCTCTGCTCGATCATTCCTTCACCATCTGGGGACACTAACTTTTCATCTCATAAAAAGCTGGAGGATAGAAACTTGGACCAGGGAGAAGTGGAAAACATGACCTCTGAGAGAGAAGGAAAAGCAAAGTACATTCTTTAGATAAAACGCTACTTTATTTCATGCATAATTGTTTGGTCAAGTGCAAGTTCAGTTTACAATGACTGTTACGATTTTTCATTTGAAATTTAAAGCAATATTGTCGAAAGAGTGAGCGAAGGGATATCTCATTTTACTCTATGTCAAACTGTCTGCCTATTGTGGAAATCTTTCATTTGCATTGCTAAAGGTTAACAGTTTCCCAGAGATGTGACTCTGCACTGTTGATCTGGATGAACTCCAGCGGCGGGGGCAGCCTTTAGTTTGGCGCAGTAACACACTGCAAAATGTGTCCCAGAGGGCGGATACTTTGCTGCTTCAGTTGTGACTCAAATATCAGTGAATAACATTGTCAAGACAAGATACACAAATCAGGTAATCGTTTGTTTGCATACATAGATTTATATGTAGGGCTTATAAGCTGTATGGTTCTGAGCTACTGTTTGGAGATAATAGTAATATGATTATCAAAGAGGGATGTCTGACTCAGAGATGCATACAGATAAACACTTGCAACCAGTTTTAAGAAAAAAACTTCATGGTGCCAGATTAACCTGACAGTTCAGAAAGTATAAAGAAATGCACATACTGCAGAGAGACCAGAGGAAGTTTGAAAAGATACTCAAACTGCCTGATGTGGAAATCAACACTCATGGTAACAGTTTTCCACCCTGCAATAGCCTTTTTTTTGTGAAGCTGTGCAAATTGAGGCCTCATTTTCTGAATAATCTTTATTGGCCAAGTTTGTGTGCATAAACAAAGAATATGATTTTGTTTTCCATCACTCAGATTCTATCAACACCAGATATAAAAAAACTTTAAAGGAAATTCAAAAATAGGGACAAATGAGCAATACATGCATGTGTGTTTATGTTTATTTTCTGCTGTTAGCTTACAAACAAGATGCTCGGTGTGGTTTTCTGCATCTTAAGCCTTTCAAGGTTTGATGTGTTGTGCATTCAAAGATTCTACAGTTGCTACAAGCTGTCGACTCCCCATCATCTTGAAGCACTCTATCTATTCTTCTCTGTGTATGTTCATCCAAACAGGTGCCACTCATGGGATCATTTTCTGATTATTCTTTACAAACCTTAGAAATGCGCATGGAAACTCCAGTTGGTCATCAGGTTCTCTAGTACTCAGATCATCACACAGGATGCTTAAGACTATAGTGGCAATGATAATAAATAATATAAAAAGAAAAAAAGACATGCTTCAAGTTAGTTACTAATCTTATAGTTATTTTTGTTTATTTATTTTATTCTTTTTTTGCACAAAAGGGCTTTGTTGGGGAGGGATGGGTGTCCTTGTGGTGTGTGGAGTCACTGCACAGCTAAAACGTCAAGTAGCAATTTAGGTGGCTGGATTTTTGTCTTATCTCAGCAACAGGAACAAAAGAAAAATGATGCATCAAAATGACGCTGGCATAGTTAGTGTGGCTCAGAAAAAAAAAAGTCCCAGACAACTGAAAGCAGTCATTGTGTCAGCAGTAGGGAGTCAGTGGATCTTCCTCCATAAAATTCAAGCTATTCAGCCACAAATGGGGAAGCGGAATTCCGATTATGTTGATAGCCATAAATATCTGAGGAGTGGGAAATCTTTGGCAGATGTCAGGAAAATTGGAAAAGTCAACAGTAGAGACTGAATGACAACTGACAGCAAACAATCTCTGTTTGTGGTTTTAAAGCTGCATTCCCGTACAAATCAGATATTTGTTGGTTTCTACCAAGTTCAAAAAATCTTGAATACTCTTTGTAAAAAACAGTAATAATCAAATCAAACAACTAAATCTATTTTTAAAAGTTTTATGCTATAAAGAAATTTAGAAACCTTTAAATGTGGTTCTGTGGAAATGCTATACAGTAAGCAGTCAGGATATGAGCTGCAGTCTACGAGTCTCTCTTTAACCCTTTTTCTTTTGTTTTATTTCCTTTTTTGCCTTTGCAGGATGTAAGCCTATCCTTAACCATCGATAGAAAAGCCTCCGGCCTCATTCAATAATAGGCTTACAGTGACATTTCTGATTGAATATCCAACACCCAGACTTAAAAAGTGTCCAAATCTGGACTTTAGTTAGTTCAAAGCAACACATCACCCACTAACCCTGAGATTGAGATCTTTCTTGCCTTTTAATGGTGTGAGAAAATATCCAGCTTGAATTAAATAATGCTGCTGGCTTCTGACTGATATTCAAATTATTCCTCCAAAGAATTATTTGTCCACTTGGGGGCACTCAGACTGTTTACATTGCACTGAATTACTATAAACAGATGGAGGGAAAAAAGCAAAAAACTTGCCATGTATATTTATGTTTTGAGACTCTTATGTTGTAGATTCAAGTGGGTAAAAAAATCTATATTTGTCATGTTCTAGAAATATGTCTGTAGCAAATGAAACGCTCCAGGTCTGAAATGTTTGAGTGAACTGAAGCATTATCCAAATGGAGACGGAATTTGGTGTAACTTCAAAAATATGTTGTTATTCATTCTGTGTATCAAAACAAAATCAGAAATTTAGGCATGCATAAATTATTCCTTTTAAACCAATGTGAACAAGCCATGTGCCATTGTGTACACTTGTGTGAAGGCAACTTTTTTTCTCAGCCGTTTATGAAAATACACTGTGCTTTGTCTTGGTGTGGACCAGGCCTGAGATCACAGTGTTGCATCAAGAAGGTATGTTAATGTGTGACTCTTGTTTTAAACCAAATGATAATGCTACATTCTGACCCCTGCTTCTGCTGCCTAAAGGGAAGTTTCACATGCAATGTCATTGGTTAACACACAACAACCAGTAGCAAAATGTCCTGCAGCGCGTTTTCAGTAGCAGGAGCAGTGCATCTGAGCATCTGACGCTCTCTACACGCTGCAAAAGCAGCAGCTACTGGAGTTTGAAAAATGTAACTTTTGCTGCTCGATGCGCCACATCAACCAATCTCTGTAACAAACTGTTACAGAGATTTATCACTCCTCTGTAACAGTTTGTTAGCACCTAAATTAACTCAAAATGTCTAAACCTGTTGGTAATATATGTTTGATTTGATCATTCTGGTGCCTGCAGTTTGGATTACATATGTGAAAAACGCCTTCCTGCCACCGTGAACGTTAGCAGAAAAACCCGAAGAGGCCACTGGGCCAGAGGCTGCCATTGAAGCGGATTTCCAGGAAGAGCACCAACGTACAACTGCTCAGACCGCCGTTGTACTGAGCAGCTCAGACAGCGAAATAATATTTGAAGGCAGAATCGTAATCTTAATGAACTGGCTGCACAGATGAAGTTTTCAGGTGGACTTTCTCACACAAAAATATATTAAAGCTACTTTTTACCCATGTATAACAGCAAACATAGCAAAACCGTTTTTTGGCATTGAACACAAGAGCAGCTGAGGCATCAGATGCATCTGGATACATTTTAGTGGATGCGCTTCAAAAGCATCAAAACTTTTCTTGATGCGCGTCTGAGCTTAATGTGGACAAGAATCAAAAATGAAGCAGCAGAAGCTTTTTTGCTGCTTCCAGCACTTGTGGTCTGAACGTAGCATATATTGATCCCTTAAAGAAATGCTTTGAGTGCCCCCTATTAGTAAAAAATACAAAATTAACCTAAATGAATCAGACACTTTCAGTTTTACTTGTACCACATCCCAAGGTGAGTAGATCATGTGTGTTACATTGTGTGGGATAAGTGATGTTACACTTCGTCTATTTCTGCAAAATTTGACTCACTGTTTCACTGGTTCTGTTGGTGCTCTGTGTTTGAAACAATCTCAGAGCTGAGGTGGGTTTTTTTTTTCAAAAACACTGTTAGCTTTGGTTCTATACAGAACTGCTGGGAGTAGTTTTCTCTTTTAGTCAACAGGAGCAACACATTTATCTTCTATTGATATCAAATAATTCAACAAAAATTATTTTGATAACTATTGTGCTGCAGCATAAATGCTTCTGCTCAAAGATGCAAAGATGGTGGTACTCCCTAAACATTAGAGTTCTGGCTAAACTGGAATCCATTTGTTTTATTTGTTTAATGTGAGAATAACAGAAATGTCTGGATTTCATTATTGCTTCTGTACTGTTAAACATTTAATGTAAACTTCTGTGCTGTTTTTTTCCAACTTTAAAAAAAAAATGTATGGTCATTACACTGTCATAAATACAGAGCAACAAAATAAACTCTCTGCATTGTCCGCCTTGGGGAGCAGCGGGCTGCCATTGTGCGGCACCCAGGGAGCAGTGTGGGGTTAAGGGTCTTTGCACAGGGACCCAGAGTGGCAGTCCGTTGGAGCAGGCTTCGAACTCAGAACCTCGTGATTCCAAGCGCGATGTCCGAACGACTCAACCGCCACTCCCCCTAGTTTTGCCTTTAAATGTTTACTGAATTTAAGTTGCAAAGAAAAAAAAGCAGTTTTCTTGACTCAAGTCGTGAATCTTTTTTTTTTTTTCCCACTGTGTTTTGTAAATTTTATAATTCCTCCATTTGTTCACATTTGGTATGTCTCATCCTGCTTTGGATTGACATACTACCAATTTAGGGTCCTAATGTCTAAAATTGGGACAACAAAGTTAAAACAGTCACTTTCAATTACCTTAATTATGTTCTACTATTAATGGTAATTCTGCTTTTATTAATGGTCTGATGACAAATCAAGATGGGGCCTGTTTAACGCAGCTGCAGTCCCTTATGAACCGAATCCGATCACATCCACCTGTAAAACCATCATGAGCCCTGATTTCATTTTAAAAAACATAAAAAAAACATCCAGACAGATTCAATGTTGCTAAAAACATGCATAAAAATGCTTATTTTTTTAGACAGTTTTATTTTAGTTGTATTTTTTTATATTTTAACTGCCTATTCAATACCTAAAGCAATGGTGCTGCATAGGATCAGTTTACAATAAGAACAAAAAAAGCTTTTGCACTTTTCTGACAAAGTGCCAACATTCTTTGTAGATCTTAAGGTGTCAAAAATTCTACATCAAAATGAAATTAAGAATAGAATTGACCTGTGATAGCTCATATTTTTTTGAAGAAGGCAACAATTGCTCAGCAGACAGATGTCTATACACACATCATTTATACTGGGAACATACAATTAAACAAAATGTGTTGTGATGAATGATTTTGTTGAACATGAGGTTAAAACATGAGGTGGGCACAGACTGACGGGATTTCCTTAAGGCCTCCAGAGCAGCTCCAAAGTTGAGTTGCGATCCGTCATCCGAGAAGGAGGCTCGTTAAAACAAGCACAAGGGCGCTTCTGTGTGCACAAGTTGCAGCTTCAGTCACATCTGCAATGTGAGTTTGTTTTATCACCTGGGGATCTGGTAACCAAATATTTCGAGAAAGAAGCACTGGAAATTCGCCACTGAGAGAAATGATGTCATGCAGTTCCTGCAGATTTAAAAGCATCTCTATCATAATAACACCACCATCATCGCCGTCACCTCTTGAGACTTAGATCTTCTTTGTGAAACTGTGCTAAACCCTGCAGGGAACAGTGCAGCTTTCTTGTTTTTCCCTCAGGAACTTGGAGGTCACACCCGAGGAGCTAGATATATACATATATTGAAAAGTGTAGACAGTTTGCATAAACATATTCCCCTGATTCTGGCTGATAAATCTGTTCTGATCACTCACATCAACAGCTGCCAAAATAGTGGAAGCCTTTGATATGGAGGATGAGGCTTACAGTATAGGGAAGCATGACTTTTCCAACCCCACTGATCCTGGTTCTATTGCCTTTATGGAGGTTCAGTCCTGATAAGGTCTGACCAAATCACGTTGCGGTATTATGGTTTAAGAAGAAGAACATAACACAGGAGGGCGTACACATCAATGCTTCATTTACATTTGCTTTTTCAGAAACCATGATTTTAACAACCTGTTAGTCAACTGTTTTTGTCACTTTTGTCAACTTTGGTTGAGTTGTCCACATATTCCTGTTTTCTTCGTTGATTTGAAAGGTATGACAAATAACATCCGTTATAAAAGAAAAATGATTAAATCTTTAAAAGAGGAAAAGAACGAGCATAAAAGCATAAGATTATGTGGTCTCTCATGGCATCTGCTGCTATTTTATTTGTTGCCATTTGAAAGCTGGGCACTAAGTGTCACTTTTATTAATGAGCTCCAAAGATTCTGCTGAATATCCTTCGTTTAGCGAAAAGATTTGATCATTAATCACGGATTGATAATGTGTAAACCTAAACCCGAGTGCTACAGATTATAGGTCTGGCTTGCCAGGTTCCTATTTGTCAACCTGTGTATGACTTAAAGCTGTAAATTCAATGCGGAATTTAAAGTCTGTTTATGGGCAGGTTAATTTCCCCTATTGGGGCTTAATATCTATCTATCTATCTATCTATCTATCTATCTATCTATCTATCTATCTATCTATCTATTGCTGAAATTTCAACATATTTCTGAACAAAAACATTTTGGGATTTATTAAACATATTCTATTAAATAATAGATTTTTTAATGCTTTAAAAAATAGGATCACTTAGATTGAGAAATGTGTGAAATGTTTAACACCTTGACTAATCTAGCTGTTGTTTTATCTATAAGGCTCTTTACTTACAACATAAATAATTGGACCTGTTTGCATAAAGGAGTTACATGTTATCAGGACAGAGCTGTAGTCATTCATTGGGACAAATGATATTTGCACAAATTTCTATACTTTTGCCATCTGCCTTTTGTACTATTCAAAGTTACGTTTTTGTATTTTTTCACCTTTTTTTTGCATCACCTGAATCAGCCACAGCCTCGATTTATAAATACAGAGATTTAAAAAGACAGCCCACTATGAGTCTGCATTATTAACGCTTTCTGTGTTTGGCTTGTGGTGTTCCACAGGGAGACGTTTTATACTCTTTGTTTTTGCTTGTTTATTTAGTGTATACAAATGAAGTAAACAAGTATATGAAGTACGTTTACTTAGAAAATACACAGATGGCAAAGTCCGGCTTGCTTGTTTACTGGATGTTCACAATTCCACCTACGATCAGTATGTTGACTAAAGAGACAAAAACGCCCTAGACCCTAATACTAATAATCTGTGTCTGTAAGGGAGGGTGGGAGGGAATGTTTTAGGTTCTCTGCACTTTGCAGGAATTAAAAAGACTTTTTGCTAACATATCCTGCTTGAAATTGAAAAAAGATTTTTTCAATTTCAAGCAGATTTACTAAAACAGAGACAATAACTCTCTGTTATAAAGAATAAAAAGCTTTAGAATATGTAAGCACACGATGGCTGTGATTTCCTGGTCATATACACAGAGTAACCTCTTTATCAAATTACCAATAAATCTCAGTCAAATGTGAGAGAAAAGCAAATCAGTCAGATAAGATTATAGACACTTCAAGTTTGATCTATGCTCATGAAACAGACTCCGATCAAGCATTTTATTTTAACCATTTTTGTTTTAGGTGCCTTAATGGTCCATCAGGAATAAAAAAAAAACTCCTCAAAGTAATCTATATTTATTTTAGCTATATGTGGGGTCTGGAGAGTTTGTAGGGTAAGAAACAAAAATAATTAAAATGTTATTTAGGTATTATATAAACATTTAGTCAATCAAACATTGCTAAAAATCTGTGTGGTGGGACTCATTTTTGGTACTTGTCGACATTTTTGTGGCTACATTTTAAAATAACTTTCCAGGGAAGCTGAAGTCCATTCTTGAAAGCTATCCCTCATTTTTAGATCTCTACCTTCTTCAGCACAACTGAACAAATGTACGGCTTTTTACCAGGAATATGCAAAGCTGTTTCACCTGCTAATGGGAAACTTGGACATTTGAATCTGGTATGTTAGGAAAAGGATACATTCCAGGCAATGTTAGAAGCTGCACTCTGAGATTCATTTGTCCCTTTATAATCACTGATGCAAAGAATATTTTCTAATATTACCCCCTAATGTTGAAAATACAGTGAAATTCACAAATCTAAGGTCATCAGGTCATTGTCTAAGTCTAAGGAAATGCAGCAGCGTACAGCTGCCATCAGCAGACATCCTGATAAATCTATTGAACCTCTTCTGTTTAGGCATACAAATCAAGTAAAAATACCTGTGGCAAATTCCATCAGTGTATAAAAAGAAGAGCCTTTCTGTTTATTCCTTATAAAAGGATCTCTGGAGAGATCCCAGCTCCACCTGTGAATTCATCCCAACCAGAAATTTGGATCATTTGTTTATGTTTTTAAAACCAGATGCTGGACAGTGTGGGTTTGGTTTTTGTTTTGTGTTTCCTGTCATTTTTTTAAGCCTATCCAGCCAACTTGCATCAAAGCAACAAATCTCCAGCTGCATCCCTGTCGAAAATCTGCTTCCTGTTTGCAGGGATGTCAAGCGAAGGGCAACAGGTTCTTTGTTCTGTCTGCAAAATTTCAAAACATGGATTTATGAGGTTATAAATTCCTCTGATTCTTCCAATGACGTAAACACTGGTCTGTTTTCCAGACCTTTTTTTACTGACCTTAACAAGCCAACAGTGTCTGAGCATTTGATAACTGCTCCATTTTTGATGTATGCTTTAAATCTCATTTATCATCCACAAAATTTGACAGAGATAAACTAATGCAAAATTGCTTAAAGTTCAAAGTGCAACGGTTAAAAAAGTAAAACAACCTAAAACGAGTCTAACTTGATATTTGTTACAATATAAAAACATCTTCAACTTTTTTTGTTGCATTAAATGAAGGATCCAATAAATCATTGTGCCACAGAGTTTATGTGCTGGAAAAAATGTAGAAATCTCAACCAAAAAAAAGATGAATGCGTCTTCCATGAGAATACGAGAAGAGACTCTCAGCATATGTTACATATTAATGTTTTCTTTTTGTTAAAAACCATCATTACTCTGAATTTCAATTAAAAACCTTTTCACAAAATTTTTTTACTGTTTTATATATAATTGTATGTATATAACTATGTATAATTGCACAGTCTTTAAATGTTTTACATTAAAAAAACTAAACTGTTGTGCATCTTTAATATCATTATAATTGCTGCTAAATTATTGTTTGCTGATGTGCAAACTGAGTGCACTACAGAACACCTACCAGCAGAGGGCGTTAACCAGAGAGGAAGCTAAGAAGTCTATGGTACATAACTCCAGGTAATCTGCAGAGATCCACCTGTTCAACTATCAGTCAAATACTTAATGAATCTAACTTTTATCGAAGAGTGGCAAGAAGAGAAAGATTGCATAAAGAAACTCAAAAGAAGGTCATTGTAATGGCATCAGCCACACATTGGTATGACAGCCCACACATTAATGTAATTGTTTTGAAAATACATGAAATTAATGTATTTAACCAAACGACGTTATGATCGTGAGTGTATATAACAGCACTGTGTGGTTTTACAGTGTATTCTGTTAACTGTATATCTTTTTACGAGTTATCTGGTTTGCAGAGTTGGTGTCTTCCTATATGTAACAAAGGGTTGTGCAAGGCAGAGACCATCTATTAGTTCTCATAAGGGGGTGTTGTGGGTTCTTTGAGATCTTTTGATCCTTAGGTAATATACATTTTATTTATTTATTTTATTCCTTTGGTGTTTATACTGTTTTGCTGAATTATCATACAAGGAACTGTGCTATGTTTTGGTCAGTATAAAGCTATGCTTTGCCAATAATCTATAATTTGCTATTGTGTAGAGTTATATTAAGGCAATATTCGCATGTAACTCAATCATTTAAGCTTATTTGTTGAACTTTTACGATGGATTAAAATACATTTTTCATGTTTCCTCAATGCTTTTACTCCTTGGCCCTTTGCAGCAAAGCAGTAACAATGATTTCAACAAACAACCTGTTAGTCAACTGTTTTTGTCAACTTGTTCAAGAGAGTTCTGGGACACATAGCAAATAAGCCAAAATGTTTTCTGGTCAGATTAAAAACGAATATGTAAAAACCCATTTGTGATCTAAAAGTGCACATCAAACCAACGCCACAATGAAATACGGTGGTGGCAGTATTGTGCTGTTTAAGGAAGCTAGTTAAAGTTGAAAGATTAATGAATCTAAATAAAGAATAATCCAAAAACGCAATCTAGTTAATTACACAGAGGTTTACCTTTAAAAATACAGCAACCCTAGACATACAACATGGATTACAATAGTTAAGATCAAAGCATGTTAATTAGAAGTGTCTCTGCATAATAAATACAAGACAAATATATAGTTTTCATATTTCAATGTGTAACATGAGACTCAGAAAATAACTAATTATAAAAAAGACAAGAACTAAAAAAACATGACATTGTACAAAAAAAAGAGATGAGAAATATGAACTTATTCTAAATTTCATTCAAAATACTTTCTTATTCCTAATGGAAAATATGAGGTTGATGTAATATGAAGAATTTAGGGTTCTTTACCAAGTTGTAGTTGCTGATGACTGAAGACAGGAATGATCTCCTTTAGCTGTGATCTGCAGTGGAACAAATACATTTTTATTTTTTATTTTTTTCCACAATTTTAAAAAACATATTCCTTCCTGCTCTTGCAAACAACTCAACCTAAATATCAAAACCTGCAATGTAATATTGTTTATTTAATTGTGTTAATTTTCATAGATCATCATAATTCAGACATGTTTACATAAAGCCTTTCTTACAGAGTCGAATAAAATTAGAGCTGCTCCAAATTTTATGTTTGGTCAATCAGATAAAATGATGTCACCGTTTGAGTCTGCAATACGACAAAATGTGGAAAAGTCAAAGAATTACCAATACCTTTACAATGCACTGTATATATTCAACTTTTATAAGGTGCTAAAATCCAAATCTCAATAATGAAGCTTTTTTTGAGTGGGGCCATCAAACCTGCAGCTGTGTTTTCTGGATATTCAAGTGAAACGCTGATAAGAGCTGACAGCCAATCATCACTGAATAGTAAATGAGATCATAGGCTGGGAAATAAAGACAAAGGGGGCCAACCCAAACACTGAGGGAGAATGAAATCAGAACATCTGTCAAAAGCTTTTATCTTTACTGTTCACTCTAAACATTTCATTTAACTTTAAACTGTATGATTTCAAACAGAAATTACATAAATTGTATACACTGGATATGTTAGCAGCAAATTCTTTTCAAATCTGAATCCTGTTGATGAAACCGGTTCTTGATTTTTATTCTTACACGTTTTATTTGTTGTTTCATGTGATCGCATCATTTTATTACTTAGTAGAAGTATATTATTTAGCTTAAGTTTATGCTCTTTACCTCTGAAATGTTAAGTTCACTGCGGTGATTTGATTGTCGTTATTTTGATACGTCAGAATTAATTATCAAACTGTTCAGAAACCGTATACTGAAAAAGGCTGAAGACGAAGTTTAGCAGGTTCCTGTGTCACATTAGTGATGCGTATTTCACTGACAGCTGTTAAAAACACCAGTTCAAACCTGTAACATCTGGCTGTAAAAGGGGGATACGTTTATTTGGGACACATGACTGCATCACACAACCCCTTAAGACCAACCCCCCTACAAAAACCTTACCAGAAACACAGCTGCTTTATTAATGATTCCCAGTTGGACATCTCCTTTGTTATTGTGGCTCAGAGTAGTTCATGTCAAAGCAAAATGTGTTTAGTTAAATGATTTATTACAAGACTGATGGCCAATTAATGCATCACATGAATAGGATTCATGAGAAGTGGTTTAAGAGAGAAAGATCAGACAAATTTAAAATGCAAAATATCGAGTGGTTCCTTGTGTAAACAAAAACCTCTGGGAAACCCTAACTTGAGCAGCAGTGTACCCTTTGGTTCTGGTATTTATGAGATTGGACCTCAGTGGAGTTTAAGCATTACCAAAGTCTGGTGATTATTCTAAGGTTATGGTCTGTTAATTCTAGTCTT
>NW_015152211.1:24714-39637 GCF_000732505.1 Cyprinodon variegatus
CAATGCACATAAAATCAACAATTAGATTTTTTTTTTAAATGCCAGATAAAACATTGACCAATCACATTTACAAAACAGTGAATATGATCGTTGATGAAAGAAAATAATATATACATTTATTCTACATTTATTTTAGATTTTTTATGCCATCAGGAAAAAAACACAAAATCAAACAATTGAGAAAATGTGCTAAATAAATGAAATAATCCAATAATGATTTTTAAAAAGAGAGAATTATGGAAGTACTACTAAAACCAGCACTCTGAACCCACATCACAATCATTTATAAAATCTGCAAATAGCTGAAAATCTTCCAGAAATTGTTCTGATGAGAGCTCTACAGTCTCTAACTCCAGCCCCTAAGTTCAACTGTCACCTCTTTGCCTTAACACCCACAGTTAAAATGGGGGAATTAGCTTCTCAGCATGTCATCTTGTTCTGCAGAGGCGTCATAAGGCCCTGATAATTAGATTCAGATGTACTGGAACAGGAAGGCATTCAGGCTGCAGGACAGTGGGTTATAAGTACTGCAGCTCAAGACGCATAATTAAGTCTCTTGTAAATGATAAAACTCTGCTATGATATTTAAAGAAGAAAATATCTTCAATCAAGTGAAATTGTTTTAATATTTTTTTTTTAAATAAACACCCGATTGTATGACTTGACCTAAAGCTGAGGTGTCAAACTTCCTGTCATGCATCTTCGAAATGGGTTCCAGCTAATTGACCTCCTCAGCATGCCATAAAGCTCTGCATGATACTGCTAAGAGACTATTTATTTGTATCAGGTGTTACGAAACAGGAAGACATCTATCATTATCTAAAGAGCTAACTATTGTTAAGTTAAACTATATTGAGCAGTAATTATTGATCTAATTAGATGAAGACAAAACTGGGTAAAACTGCAAAATGGAGAGACAAGACACTGCGAATTCCTTAGGGGATAAAATTGCTAAAGAGACTATACAGTTTATGATGATATGTGTCGTTTTATTTGCCATTTTTAGCAGAACTGCAAAGATTTTGTCCATTTTGTCCATCATCAGGTTGTTTATCAGACAGAAATGGCAGGGTCCTTAGTTTTTAATATTAAAGTTTGAATTACTTTGAAGCATTCATCCAAAATACTAATAAAACCAGCGGCATGTGTCATTTAGTTTAAAGATGCGTCACAGTGTCTGAGGCTGCAGTGGAAATATCGAGCGATGGGGATACAAGCGAGGTGGCTGCGGTGGAACGACTTACATCTGAGCCACTGTTGTGGGGAGAGAGATGATCACCATATGAGAGATGTACTCCGATCTCTGTTAATGATGCATGAGATGGGCACAGCCCTGCTGTGATTAAAGTAAATAATAAAAGCAGATGAAAGGTAAGAATGCAGTTTTAAAGGATTAGTAATTAGAAGGGTTTAATTTAGCCATGAAATTTATCGTGAAATGGAGACATTTGTTCCATCGAGTCATACAGTGAGAGAAATTAAAAGGATCTGCTCCTGCAGGATGGCTTTTCTCTTAAAGTTGTAGTTTATTCACTTTCTTACAGAAGAAGGTCAATGTTTGGATGAGTCTTTTCTCTACCTTAACCCGAAAAGCATACACATTAGGGCAAAAAACATTTGTAGGTCTCATTTAATAAAAGAAAAACCAACAATGGTCAAATGGAAATAACTTGAATCTGACAAAAATTATAAATAGAATTCTATGCAAATAAAAGTCTGACATGGGTTTTCAAACATGTTTTAACAGAACAATATATCGTAGTTCAGAAGTTATTTAATTTGACACATTGAACATCCCCACTGGAGTGGGCGTTAAATATCAAGTTATGCAAAGTTATTATTGCATTCCATCTGCAAAACTATAGAAAGATAGACAGACAGAAGGGCAGGCAGGTAGACTGACTGAGGGAATGACTGATTAATTCATTGAATCATTCATTCATTCATTGAATTATACCCAAAAAGTTCTATTTTGGTCTCATCTGACCACACCACTTTCTTCCATGACTCCTCCGGATCATCTAAATAAACGAGTCCTAGCATGTGCTGTTTTATGCAGGGGAACCTTCCATACCAAGCAGGATTTCAAACCCTGACTTCTTAGTGTATTAGCAACAGTAACCTTGGAAACAGAGGTCCCAGCTCTTGTTAGGTCAGTGAACAGCTCCTCCCGTGCAGTTCTGGGCTGATTTCTCACCTTTTTTAGGATCACTGAGACCCCATGAGGTAAGATCTTGCATGCAGCCCCAGTCCGAGGTAGATTGACAGTCATCTTTAGCTTCTTCCTTCTTCTAATGATTGCTTTTTTCACCAAGCTTTCCCCATAGCCCTTACCAGCCTTCTGGGGGTGTAACATTTTGTCTGTAGTGTCTTTGTGCAGCTCTTTGGTCTTGGCTGTTAGTAGTTAGATTCTTACTGATTGTATGGGGTGGACAGGTGTCTTTATGCAGCTAACAACCTCAAACAGGTGCATCTAATTTAAAACAGAATAGAAAATCCCTTTATTTTCCCACAATGGAGACATTCTGGTGTTTAAAGCAACAAAAATATTATATAAAAAATGGTCACACAAATGTGGATCTTAGAAGAGGATAACATAATAGTGAAGTGTTAAAAGATAAACAATAGAATACTGTACTCTAAAACAGGGGTGTTCAATGTTTTCCAAGCCAAGGACCCACAAACTGATGGCAAGATGGAGCGGGGACCCCCAAATTATATATATTGTATGAAATTGTGTAATATCAAACTGGTCCTATAGTCACTCTATAACAGATTGAGTCATGTAACAAAAGTAATTTCTCTCTGGGATTATTGAAGTATTTCTGATTCTGATTCCTGTTTGATGGGACAGGTGTTGTGAATGAAACGGTGCCCAGCTTGAAAGAGCTCTTATGTGTTGCTGAATGTGAGCATTTATGACGGAAAGACATCTTCTGCTTCTATTTATCTGTTTACTACAGTGTGTTGAATTTATGTTGATGTGAATTTAAAGACATTTCAATTAGTGGAAAAAATTGCAGGGGGGATACAAAAAAAAGTCTAATCAACCAAAACTTTCGCGACCCCCATGCAGTACCTCTGTGGACCCCCCAGGGGTCACGGACCCCCTGTTGAAGATCTCCGCTGCAAAATGTTTTAACAATTTTGAAAACTGTGCACCTGATAGAATAAATAACGAATATGTGGTGGACAATTTTACAGTAATGGATATTTGAAAATAGCTGCAACATCAGAGATGTGCAAAATGACAACAGCAGGTTATTTAACTGACTAACATAGAAACTTTGCAAAATCATCATGAATGTAACAACTGATTGAGGTCTTTGGGAACAGTGGTGTGTTTTGTTTTTTTTTTCTTTAGTCCAACTGTTTTTAATTAAAACTCCTGTAAAAACCACTGTGCAGCTATATTATAGTTTTTTTTTATTTATTGACTGTGCAATATCCTGTGCAATATGCTGAATGTGCAATATTTCTCCACCTGTATATAAGCCATCCGGATTGTACATATTTTTATTTCTTACTTATTTATTTCTTATTTTTATTTTGTTTTTCATTGTGTGCGATACATGTACACTTGCACCTTAATCCTTTTTATCTTGATATACTGTATATATATTGCTTATTCTTAATGCACCTTTTTCCTCCCTGTTTGCACCTTCTGTAACTTCTATGCCAATATGTGACGAGTGAATTTCTCCGCTGTGANGGACAGGTGTTGTGAATGAAACGGTGCCCAGCTTGAAAGAGCTCCTGTGTGTCGCTGAATGTCTGCATTAATGACTGAAAAACATCTTCTGCCTCCATTTATCTGTTTACTACAGTGTGTTGAATTCATGTTGATGTGAATTTAAAGACATTTCAATTAGTGGAAAAAAATTGCAGGGGGGATACAAAAAAAAAGTCTAATCAACCAAAACTTTTGCGACCCCCATGCAGTACCTCCATGGAGCCCCCAGGGGTCGCGGACCCCCTGTTGAAGATGTTGAAGATTTTAACAATTTTGAAAACTGTGCACCTGATAGAATAAATAACCAATATGTGGTGGACATTTTTACAGTAATGGATATTTGAAAATAGCTGCAACATCAGAGATGTGCAAAATGACAGCAGCATGTTATTTCACTGACTAAGGTAGAAACTGTGCAAAATCAGCATGAATGTAACAACTGATTCTTTAGTCCAACTGTTTTTAATATTCTTTTTTGTTTCTGCATTTTTATTTTTTTTTTTTTACTTACTACTTGCTTTGATTCTGTTTTATTTTCCTATATTTTAATCATGTAAAGCACTTTGCATTGTCTTTGTACTGGATTGTGCTATACAAATAAATTTGCCTTGCCTTGCCTTGCCTTATAAAGTCTTACAGCTGGATTTATTTAGGTTAAAAAATGGAGTGGAGGTGGACATTTTGAAGGCAGACTAACAGGTCTTTGAGGGTCAGAATTCTAGCTGATAGACAGGAGTTCAAATATTCATTTGCAGCTGTATCATACAAGTAAATTGTTTTTTAAAAACCATATATCGTGATTTCTGGATTCATTTTCTTTAGATTATGTTTTCACTGTAGGCATGCACCTACGATGACAATTTCAGATCCCTCCATGATATCTAAGTGGAGAATTTGCAAAATAGCAGATCATTCAAATACTTATTTTCGTCACTGTAAATACGAGCTCCATTTCTGTGGTTGTTAAAGTTCTCTCACTATATCTTGGTTTGTTGCCTAATATCTAGGCTGCAGGTTATTTGCAGTTTATGTTCCCATAATTACAGGTACGAGACATCTATAAAATGCATGGAAATAAAGGTTACAAGTTTTAGAAAAATAATAATGGCTGAAAACACCTTGCTAAGAATCAAGATATAGTTTGATTAAATCTACCGCTTATGAATTGTGAAGTAATAATATGTCATTAAAAGTTGAAAATCAAATGTAAATTATATTCAGCAAGACAGTTATGACCTCATTTCCTTTTAAAAATCTGCTCTGTCTCTTGTCTGTCATCCCCTTTCATTAAACTCTTTATTTCTCAGCCAAGACAATGACTTTGACTTCAGCCAAAGAAAAGGAACATTTCCTCATAAAGCAACAGATAGACGCGAGCCTGGTGGCTGTGAAGACTGGGGGTTTCCACACACTAACCAGTTCAATATTTCTGCCAGAGTTTGATTCTAAGTTTGCAGCTTTTCAGCAGGATATTTGGATCAGGCCCCAGAATCTGAAAGCTGGTGGTAAAATTAAAAAGTCTCTAATGACAAATTTGACCCCTGCTTGGTGGTTTTGGGTAAGGGTGGATGATAAAATATTCCTGCTTGATGCTGGTTGTTGTTCCAAGTGGGAATTTCATTTTAAGTACGTGAGAGGACATTTTTATGTTGAAGTTTAATTAGATTACAGCGGAGAATTAAAGTTACAGCTGTCTTGGGTGAATATTCAGTCAAACCACCAAATAGAAAAGGAGTTTAGCATCTATGAACATTGCAAACACTCACCATATGTCTACACTGCAAAAAAATCTAGAAATAAGTCAACATTTCTTAAATTAAGTTTATTTAGCCTTAATTTCAGGAGGTAAATAAGATAATTTGCCTATAGAATGAAAACATAATTAGACAATATGCAGTTGAAATAAGAAAATGCAATTATTTTTGTTATTTCAAATGTAAATCGTCTTATTTAAACGGCAAAGTGTCTCACTTACCTCCTGAATTTAAGAAAAAAATGCACTTATTTTAAGAAAATATTACTTTTTAATTATTTTCAGTGTACACAGAATATACACAGAAAAAAAGGAAATCTAAGTAAATTTGTCTTAAAATTAGTGCATTTTTTCTTGAATGTAGCAGACTCTAGCTCCGTACTTTACCAATTTGAAATGAAAAAAAAACAATTGCATTGTTATTTCAAGTCCGTAATATCTAATTATCTTATTTTAATTTTAAAAATACTAATTCCATTGGCAGATTTTCTTATTTCCCTCATGAAAGTAAGGGTGAATACAATTATTTTGAGGCAAAGGCAAGGCAAGGCAAATTTATTTGTATAGCACAATTCAGTACAAAGACAATGCAAAGTGCTTTACTTTATTAAAATATAGGAAAATAAAACAGAATCAAAGCAAGTAGGGGAAAAAAAGTAAATAAAAAATGTATAAACAAAAAAGAACATTAAAAACAGTTAAAACTAATGATGTTTCAGTTGAACTGTTTAACTAGAACAGTCGAAGGCAATCCTAAACAAATGTGTTTTTTAATCTTGATTTAAAGAAACTCAAGCTTTCTGCACTTTTACAGTTTTCTGGAAGTTTGTTCCAGATAAGTGGAGCATAGGAACTAAATGCTGCTTCTCCATGTTTAGTTCTGGTTCTAGGTATGCAGAGCAGGCTGGAGCCAGAAGACCTTCTGCAGTGTACTCAGGGATAATCCACTTCACAAACAATGCAGCATTTTCATTACACAGGAATAATATTTATTCGTAACAAAACAAATGATATTTAACTGTAAAATAATGCATAGAAAGTCCGTAAATATCAGAGTGGAAGATCATCTCCTGGCCTTTCCATCCCCTCAAGGCCAAACTTTGCCGGCTGTTGTAAAATGAATCCATTATTAGACACAAAAAAAAAGCATTGCTGTTAGATTCTCACCATAAATCTGTGGCCCATGTTGTTTCCATCAGTGAAAGTGGATCCATCTGAGCATGTGATCAGTGGATAAGCCAGAAGGAGAAAGAAAAAGGTTATACTACCGGTACCTCCGTGAAGCTGTTGTTTGTTTTTTAACCAGTCTGTGTTGCTACTGGCAGAACAGAATGCTTTTCAAGCCATCATGAGCTCAGAGTTAAGCTTTAGTTCTTAAACACTTCTCATAATAATTTTATGTTTGCCGCACAAGCAGCTTGATCTTAAGGTATCAGAGGGTCTTTACACTCAAAAATCATTATGTTTGTTGTAACATGACTTTCACCTTATTAACTTCTTTTTCCTTTTTGTCAATTTGGATCACTGAACTTTTATTATTTAAACTACATTGAGACTTATGTCTGTAGCAGGGGTGTCTAAAAGAGGAATAAACTTAAGTCTTGTTTTTTGATTCATTTTCAGGTAAAATACTTTATCTTGTGTTACATAAAATCTCATTTTATCTATAAGAACAACAAACAATCACCTATTTGTATCACTGTGGTGGTGGATTACAACATTAAAACTAACTAAAACCGTTTCTTCTAAAGTTTATGACAGTGAATATATTACACAGAATGTCATTTCACTACAGTTAACAGCTGCTTTTCTATCATTTCTTGTTTATCAAAATATCTCTAACTCAGTCCAATCAGAAGTAATTAGTATTTTTTTTATTTTATTTTTTTTATTTTTATATACTAATTGGATTCAGGTTGGGTATTAAACTGAACTTCATATATAAAGTCATTGTAGCTCAGGGTGTGTGTTTGGCGTTATTGTAATCCTTAAAGGTGAACTAAAACCCCAGGCTATTTTTATATTAAAGCACAAAGCAAAATAATAACAAAAAATAGGAAAATAGATAATATGTAATATATTAAATGACTGAATGTGGTGGTTGTGCATTTTTAAGGTGTGCAACCCATTTAAGGAGGACTTAGTCCTCCTGTTGTCACAGGTTTGAGTATTAACTACTGCCCCCCTTCAGTCCCTTTTCTTGTCAACCTAGTTTTAAAATAATATTAAAAAAGGTCACTATTGCCTAAATATATATAAATAAGAAAGCCACTTGTGGCTCCGCGGCTGCAGGTTTCAGACCCCTGAAACACATTAAAACTGTAATCCCGTCTCAATACAGTTGAAGGTTAAAGTGCAACATCTTAATTTTAAAATCACTCTAAAGGTCTAAAATTGAATTGGTCCAAAGACCCGATCAATTTTGGTTTTTGTGCGAGTGGATGTAATAATATCTATTCAATTTAGTGCTATATTCTTCAGTACAGGCAGTGGCACCAGTTCTGCAGGGGCAAGGGCCCCTATTGGCCCCTAACTGCCTAAGCTTTGCAGCCTCTGACACATTTTTTCCAGCCCATTGTGTTTATGGGACGTCATGTTTTGGTTTTCTGCCTCAAGCTACATTTTGCATATAGGCTGAAAAGTTCATTTTGGTTCTCCTCTGATCTAAGAGCCATCTTCCACTGACTTATTGTGTCTCCGACATGATTTCAGACTAATTGCAAAGTGGCAGGGTGTCCGAACTTTTCCGAGGCATTTTAAGATCTCTTAGATTCTTGCTAAAAATGTCCTTATTGGTCACAGAAGATCCATTTAACTATTTTATTGACTTTAAATTTCTGAATTACTAAAATTATAGGAAAGACTATGGTTTTCTCAGTGGGTTGTAATTTCAGGTGTGAACCAGTAAATGTGCCGTTATTAGTTTCCATAAATGTACCTTTTTGTGCAGCAAACTAATGATCTTATAAAGCTCAGCCCGCACCTATTTTATACATTTTTTGTTTAAGAGGTGACGAAAGTGAAAATTTCTCTTTAATGTGATACATCTGCATATATATATAGCAGTTTCGTACTGACAATTTCAGCATTATTGATGGATAAGAGTCCAAAATACAGACCAAATGAAAGCTTTTGTTGCACAGCAGGGACACAAGGGCATCACTTTATACAAACCTGTTAACTCCTGATGAATGGGGACAAGATTTAAGTAAATGTTTTACCTGGAACACATTTTTACAGGCTGAAATTAGACTATGCAAATGACTAAATCATGACAATTATCACACACAGAACACTGCTGCACCATCAGTAACCCTGCCAGCTCATACAGCCTATAAAGTCTCTATAAACTCCTTTAATTGGACTTTACTGTTTATCATTTTAACAAGCAGGTAATTACAGACACATTAAGGGTTTATGAACAACCACTTAGCGAATGTCTTGTTTTAAAGGCAGCAAATTTTCCTGGTTACCTCATACGAAACAGATGTGCTTGCCCTAAAATAAAGCAAAATCATGCTGTATACCTGAATTCCCTAATATCGACACAGCTCAGTGAACACAGCTTCCTGAAACATAAAAATTAACATCCAAGCTTTGACAGTCACTAATTTCAGATTAACACCAAACTCAAACATCCATCTATTCCAGTTATCAAATCAAACTTTGGTTTAAGTGAATTGTTTTTGGTTTTTTTGTCTGATTTGCAAAGATGCATGACTTTGACAGTTGTTGGCTTCATGAGTTTGCTGTTAAAGGACCTGAAGGTCGTCTGAGTAGGAGTCCAGAGTCTGTGGCTGAGGCGCCTGTCATCAGCTGCAGATTTAATGGCTGTCGACTCTCACTGGGAGAAAACCATCAATAAAACTGAGTGGTAAAAACCAGACAGTGAAGTAAACACCATCAATTACATCATGTTTAAAGAAAGAAGAGGAGCAGACATTTCTTTAATATTTTATATATGTCAGCATGTGTGTCTGTGGGAGGTGAAGCATGGTCAAAAAAGAAACTCAGCTTTTAGTTCAACGATTCAGCGTCAGGGTAACATGAGGACGTCCTCAATGTGCAACATATGTGATTGTTCTCTGCATGCTGAGAATCCTAATGTTTGATTTGATAAACTTTACATTACAAAACAACCTCAGCCACTGGCTGTGAATAATTACGGGATGAAATCAAAGTCATGTGTTTGGTGTCATCCTGTTAACCTGTGATTAATGCTTCCCCAGTCAGTCTCTGCTGCTGCTGCTCCACATCTGTCTGACAGCAGCTCAATGAGGTTCAGGTGCAATCTGTGTCTTCTGATCGCCATCTTGTGGCTGAATTGTGTACTGCTACGTCCTTTTGTTAATTTAAATTTCCAAATTTTTATTTGAAACATTGACTTTAATTTTTTTAGTATGTACCTTTAAATGATTTGGAGTTTTAATTTAACATTACCGGTAGTTAATAATGGTCAATTTGAGGATTTGAAAATTGTGCCTGAGCAGTAAATGTTCCAATTAGGCTTTTTTGTCAGCTAAAATCACCTTTTGATAATGAAAACATTTAAAAAGGTAAAATCATAAAAATAAAGGCTTAACAAAAACGTAGTTTATGTACAATAAATCTATAAAATGTATTTCGAACTGAGTAACTGAATTAAACTTTAAAATATTTTAATTTAGAGGCATCTGTTACTTTGTTTCTATAAATATTACTTTAAAATGAAAAAAAAAAAAACAATCTATAAATATTATATATATATTAGCTTTATTTCTTTTGACTGATCAGACATAAACGAGTGGGCTCTATGCTAAACGTAGAAATAGACGTATTCTATTTCAGCAGATAACTATAAACTTAATTTTCAGAAGTAAAAAAAATAAAATAAAAAGTTTAAGGCTGGATATACAGAAAAAGATGTGTAACAACATGAATAAAGGAAGAAAAAAGTAAAAGAACAGGGAAAAAAGTGATCTATTCTATAGAAGAGAATAACAGTACAGATTAAATTAAGACTTTCTAAATAAATTGCTTCCCAAGTCAGAATTCTTGTGTTCTTATTAGATTGCAGTATAAAAAATGGGTATATATTTGAATTTAAAAAGCTGCTTCAAAGGCTCCCGAAGCAACTTAACCTAAAGGTGTTCAGGTTTATGAATGTTCATAAATGGATATGAAAGGTAGCTTTTTTTGCCTTTTAAGTTATTTCATACTGGTACTCAGCAAATAAAATATTGAGCAAAATAAAAAAATAAAAAAACGTGATAGATCAGGACCTATCATTCATTAAAAGAATCAATGCGTGTTAAAATAATGAGAATAAAATAGTTGAAGGACCAGTTTTATTGACATCATTGCTCAAAAGGACTTCATACAAACCCTTTTAAACCCAGACTCCTCTTGTGACACCAACCCATTAAAAATAAAGAGGTCCTTTCTTCTTAATATCAGCTCCTTTTCTTCACAGCATAAATTTATGCCAAATGTAAAATGTTTCAGTATTTATAAAAAACAAAAACAGATTCATTCAGTTTTCTTTTAGACATATGTGCAGACAAAACAGTAAAGTCCAAATTTGAACAATCATTCATCCAGAAACCATAAGCAAACTAAAGGCTTCACAAACATTTAGAAGCAACAATAGAAAATTATTGTTTAACTTTGAAATATAGAAAAACAAATTATAATAGAAAAACGATTTTTCAGGAAATTATTCCATTTTGTCTGAACTTAAAAAAAGAGAAAATTCAAAATGATGTTCCTGGGATAATATCGAAATATTTTCAAAGGTTCAAAATCCCATTACCAATATGCAACAATAAACTATTTACATCAAAGCTGCACAAACTGAGACGCCCTTTAATTGCAGTATACAACCAAACATTTTTCATCATGCAGAGCGGACAGTTTAACTGATGACGTTATGGAGTGACGCAATAGTTGAATATTTTATTGCCAGAAAAAGAAAAAAACACAATGAAATTTTCTATGTAGACTTTAAATAAAGTCATTAAGAGAATCAGAAGTTCTGTGTTAGTCCCAGGTCATAAACTGCTTGAATATTGTCTTTCTTCCAGGCCCTAATCAGCTTTTCGTTACATTATCTTTAAGAAATAAAACAAGCCCAATTTTATGATTCCTATGTACAATCATAAAGAATATGCGTATAACATCAGTGCAGTTAACACTGGAGAGACAGAAGCTGGTTGGTCCTCACTGGACAGAACTTGTTAATATAAAAGAGTATATTTCATCACAAGAAAAACTTCACAGGTTTTTTCTTTTTTTTTTTACTTTTTGCTGTGAAAAGAGAAATATAAAAAATTGAAAATGTGACAAAATACAAACAAAATATCTACAATCATATTTACAGATATTAAATAACATAAAAAAAAACCATACATGATTAAAGTGACAGCTAATGTATGAAGCTGGGACGTCGAGTTCCAAAATTAGTTTAACCCAACCTCCCCAGAAAATATATTTATATATAAATTAGCAAATTAATATAAAAAAAAAAAATACCTTCAGCTGCATTTTCTAATCTTTTGAATTAAGTTTTTACATTTCAAGATGTAGAAATATATTTTAACGAAAAAAAGAATTGGCAAAAATAAAGACTGAAGCAAATCTGTTGGCTCTTGAAATATTCAAACTGCGGTGGCGCCATTTTTAAATTCATTTGATCCGATATCTGGGCTAAAACTCAGCCTGCATTCCTAAAGTGTGTTTGCTGCAAAAAAGATCAGAGGAACTTCATCTCATTCCATTTAACATTAAAAACAAGAAAGAAAAAACATCTTGAATCTTTTCTTAAAGTTTTTTAACCCATTCAGACCCTCAGACATGCAGCCGCTGTTGGTGCTGTACGAAATAACTAGACATTTTAAAATGGATTATATTTACATCAAAACATGAAGGGAAGATACAAGTAGTTACGTTTTTTTAGCTTTTGAATAAAAGAAAACTTGATTTATGTACTTTTATCAATCAATAAGTACATAAATAAGTGTATCATGTCTTCTTTTATTCGGATTAGGTTCACATCATTGCCTTAAGCTCCAAAATCAAAGTTTTTAATCCTGACTGCTCCAAAACAAAACAAATAATTTCCATGATCTCAATCAACATTGATGCCATCATTTTTTCTGGAAGCCTGCCTCTCTAAACAGAGATGCTCTGTTTTCTGTGGTATGCCTACAGGGAAAAGCGATTCGACTTTGAAGGGAAGATTATAGAAATGTCTCTGAGGAACCCTGGAACGGATCAGAACCGATTCCTTTTCATGTGCCAGTGCTGCTCTCTTTGTTTCTTATTTTTAGGTATTGGTAAATATGACGAATGAATCCGACTTAGTTTTTTCCCAGTCCTTTCAGTACCAGTAACTGTTGGAATACAGACAAACGTTCAGATTTTAATAGCAGCTTTGTTGGATTTTAACCGTCTCTGAAACGTTTCTTGTTCAGTGAAGAGATTCAAAAAAGAATCTCAAACTAAAGTTTCCTTTTATTCTTCATCTGAGCCACCAACCTTACACCTCTCCCACCATCATCATCATCATCATGTTGATGTCTGGTCAGACTCCTTCTGATTGGCTGATCAAGTATTCTGGGGTTTGTGTTCGGGCGGGTAGAGGCTGCCTGGGAGAGGGGGAAGAGGACGGGTGGTGCTGGTGGCGCCCTCTGAGTGAGGTGTTGTTGCCATGGTGATGGTGGGGGCCATGCGGGGAGGAGGGAGGTGGCGGGGTGGGGTCACGGAGAGATGGAGGGACGGCGGAGGACTTGATAGGGATGATGCGCGTGTCCATGACTTCGCAGTCCACCTGCATCATCATCTCGTAGCCCTGAGACGAGTTGTAGAGACTCTCTGAGGAGGATGAGAGCAAAAAGTTAATCAATGAGGACAGTAATGGCATCACTTATGGTTCTTCAGATGTTTGAGACGTTCTCACCGTTAACGGACATGGCCGGCATCACCAGAGACATTTTAGGCCGGGTGGTTTTGTTGTGGCTGATGGCAGGAAGTAACAGGTGGTCCTGTAGAAAGGAAACATTTTCATTGGTTATTATTTGGCATTTAAAATAAAAACTCAACTTGTTGCTGAAATATTTTCTTACCCTCCTGAAAGACACAACGTAAAAGGTGTCCTCTCTGCGGTCGATGGCGTCCAGGAAGTCGCTGTAAGTAACCTCTGGACCGGGAAGAACCCTCAGCTGACTGCAGAGGAACCAAACGAGATCAGAAAAATTAAACTCTGAAAAATCTGTTCACCAATTAGGACTTTAAGAAAATACATGTGAGAAACATGTTTGTCTGACATCTTAGAAACTTTAACAAAGTTACTGTTCAGAGACTAATTCTGCGTAACTACAGAGAAAAACCTTTTTATCTAAATACATTTATTACCGTTTTTACTAAATCTTATTGCCCAACAATAAAATTAGGCACCAGTCGTCAAGTTTAGAAGATATCTGGTTTCTAGTCTCAGAATAGAAAAACATCTCTGATTTTTACTCATCAGAAAATGATTTTCAGAGCCTTACCAAGACAAAAGAGACCATACTGACTTGAAGGCTGAGATTAAGCCAACAGCTTAACTGAATAAAAAATAACTCAAGATTAATATTTGCAAAACTTGATCTTCCAAAGTAGTATTTAAGTTTATAAAGTAAAAAAAAAACTACATCATATTAAATAGCATTTTATTGTACCTTTCTATAGAGCGGTGAGCCTGGATTGGCAGATATCTGGAGATGTTTGCCTTTCTTAGCTGAGCTTTCTGTTTGGAAAGAAAGACAAAAACAATCAGATTAGCATAAAAAAATATATATTTTTAAAAAAGGTATCAGAAATAAATGCTCTGTAAAAAAAAAAAACTTTATAAACAAACCCTGTTAAAGTGTAGTAATATATCTTGCAGTGCCTCCATGTATTATCTTAAAGTAAAATAATATTTAAAACAGAAAGCATCTATATCTGTTTGCAGGCATTTCTGCTAAATTTTAATCTTTTAAATCTTTCTGCTTTAGCTTTCATGTTTTTAAATTTTAAGTGTCTTCAGTGTTTCTTGTAAAATGTTTGACAACCAAAAGTCTGTTTTTGTCTTTGCTCTAGATATTTAATTGTCTTTTTTTTTTTTTTTAAATAAAGTGGTTAAATAAAGTTTTTAAACCGATACATAAAAAAAATAAAATCAGATTTATGGACATTTCTCACCTGAGTGATCTTTGCTTTTTTCACTGTCTTTGGTTTTCCTCCAGACTTCTTCCGGTCGATCTGATGCCGATGAACCCAACCTCTCAGCTCATCTGCAAGCCTGGAATGACAGATATCTCTTCAGTTTAATCTGTTTAATGGTTTGTAACCGCAATGAAACTAGCCTTACTCCATTTTAAGATATTTATTAGACAGGTTCTGTATAAAAGATTTCTTGCTTATTTTATTGACATCAT
>NW_015152211.1:39882-49896 GCF_000732505.1 Cyprinodon variegatus
GATAGACATTTGATCCAGAGCAGGACCGACCTGAGAGACTCGGAGCGGTTGAACTGTCTGCAGTCTGAAGAAGTGAAGTATCGCTCTATGTCAGGCAGGACCAGGTCCTTCATGTCACTGAACATGTCACTCAGGTTTCTGCCCCACAACAAAAGACAACAGTAAGAAAAACACTGTTAGTTACAAGATAAATAGCCCTCTTTGTTTTCAAATGTTTGATATTGTTTTAAATGAGGTTTCCTCAAATTTAGCCTGTAAAACTTTAGCTGAGGAACACTTTGCTCCCTGTGCAAGAAGTGATGGATATTATGGAGAACCAGCTTTACTGGCTATACTGACTAAAGAATGTGCTGCTAACAATTCTGGAAAGCTATGATCTACAAAAAACACTCAAAGCATGCAATGAGAACATTGACACCAAACTTAAAACGACCTCCCAGCATTTAACTGCGGCTTGATAAAAGGACTAGAGTACTAACATACATAAGAAATTGTTTCGATTACAGAACTTGAACGACTGCAACATACAATCTTCATTACATGGCGAAATGTGCTAGGTCTTTCAAACTTTTCAACTTAAACATCTTTATTTTGTGAACTGAAACAATCAGATTAAATAAGAGAACTCTCAACTAATTTAGTAATCAATCGCTGTAGTTTACTGTCGTATTTCCTGTGGTTACAGACTCTAATTTATCAGCGTGTGTTTGTCTCACCGGAATTGATAAGAATCTGGAGCGTATCGCTCTGCCTCTCCTCTCTTCCACTGCTCGTCTCCTTCAGACTCTTGTTTCTCCAACTTGTCCTCATCCTTTGTGAGAGGCTGAGCTACAGCCGCCTGCTGCTGCTGCTGCTGCTGCTCGATCTCCAGCAGCCGGCGGCCCGTATATGACACCAGATCTTCCTGCAGACCCGTCGACAGCTTCCTGTCTGTGATGCTGCAGACAAACGGCAAAACAGTTCAAATCAATACCTTTAATAGCTAAAAAATGTAATTAGGATAATGATTTTTTTTTGTAAAACTAATGAATAAAAACAAAGAGAATCCAATAAAAAATAAAGGCATCTGTAAGGACAAACATGAATGCTAAGCAGAACCATGAAGGAATACCTGACAGGGCCAAAGCTGAAGGTCATGAACAGCAGAACCACCATGACACACACAGCTCGCTTGTTGCTTGCAGAGTCGCCATTCTGAAATATAAAAGAAATATGAAAATGTTTTTCTGTTTGCACATTACTCCTTTAATTAACAGGCTCAACAGGTTTAAATGATTTGACAGTTGGCTTTTTTTGTGTGTTTTTTTAACTCGGTGTCCTGGTCCTGTCATTCAGGTTTCTTCGTTTATCACAGACATCTTCCTCTCCCTCAGCTGTGCAGGTCCAGCTCCCGCAAAGTAAACAGAAAATTGCTTTCCTCGTTTAGATAAAAGGAAGACATTTTAAACTAAGCTGCAGTTCTTTCAATCCTCAAGTTATATTCTGTGGTGTGTTTGTTAGTTTATTCAACCATTTATTTATTTATTCAACTCAAAATTGGCGTTGGATCCCTTTTTACCTTCACTTAAAAAGAAAAGGGTTTTAAATCTAATTTTAATTAAAAAGAAACCATTTTCTTTGAATGGATCTTTTCCACAATATTCTACCTTTTCTCTTATCCGTCTCCGTCTATTTTTCCCCTCTGATTGCATATTTCTTTTGCCTCCACTCACCTCCTTTACTGCCAGCCTCTCCCTCAGAGCCTGGTTCTCCCTGCGGAGTCGTTCGTTCTCCTGCTGGGCCTCCCTCAGCTGAGCCTCCAAGTTCTGCAGATATTCCTTCTTTTTCTTTCTCGACTGGCAGGCAGACTCCCTGTTCTTGATCATCCTCTGCTGCCGCTTTAGCACCTTCATCTGTACAGAGAGGAAGATAAAGGGAGAAAAAGGGATTTAGGAGTTAATTTTAAAAAAAAGTGGAAGAGATCAATTCAGCAGCAGGGGGAATGAAAACCTTGATCATATAGAGTTTAGAATTAAACAATAATGTTTGCATTTATCTGGATCCCAAGCAAAAAGTTAAGTAGCGTCTATAAATATAAGGATGTTTATGAACTCCTCTGGTGTTGATGTTTGGCGCACTGAATGACAGAACAGAAAAATATTGGAAATGAGACTCAAACCCAGCAGGTTTTGTTTCAGTAAACATTATGAGTCATTGCATCCTCCTACTTACATCAATATCGTTGGGGTTGTTGCTGGGTAACGGTGTTGTTGCCGGGACAATGGGTTTGCTGGTTGAGGAGGCAGTCGGACTCGAGCAGTGCTGGGGGATGCTCGGAGACACGGGCTCCATTTTGACGATGGCCGGAGTCGAACTCAGGCAGACAGACGGAGAGAGGACGACTGGAGGGGAAAAATGGGTTAATGAGCAGAGGAAAAGCTATTTTAACTGAATTTAAAAAGACAAAAACATGAAAATTAGTGTTCCAAAGATATTTGTCCTGTACTTTACATTAAACATGGTTTCAATAGTAGGTCAGAGTTTGGTAGTTTGGAACAGCAAAGATGTTTATTCTTTAACAAAATAGAAAGTAAAGAAATAAAAATAAATATGAGGATAACATCATCCTACCAGGTCGGGTCTGATCCATGGAAGGGAGCCCCTGCAGTATGAGGGTCTTTGCTGGTGGGGGGTTCTGGGGGACGGGAAGCGTGGCGACACACAGAGGTCTGGGCTGGATGGGAGGTTTGGTGCTAAGGATGGTGCTGGCTTTTATTGTTGCAGTGTTTGGCAGGACTGAAAAAAAAAGTTTTAGATTATATTTCAGAAAGAACTTCTACCTTTCTGGCCCTACTTTTAAGTACAAGCAAGGAAACATCTTAAACATGCAGCTCAGGTAGCGCAAAGAACTGAAACAGCAGAGAAGCTTATCGATGTATTAGACCTTTTTAAATTTTAATATTATAAAATATCCTTAATAAGCAGTATTTAGTAATAAAATTTAGGAAATTAATATCATATTTCTTTTTACTCATCAAAAATGTACTAAGCATCGTTCAAAATGCAACAGCTTTATTACACCAAAGATAAAAAAATATATATATAATAAGAAATAAAATTCAAGCAAGTGCAAACTTTACAAATCAAGCAAACTAGATTAAGCAGAGCAAAGAAAACAAGGGTCTCCTCAAAGCTGGTTGCACACTAAGAATAAAGCTATAATGGAAAAAGCTTTTTGATATATTAACTTTTTATAATGCTAAAGAATTTTCTATGATTTTATCTAATTAAAACAAAATAAAACCCTTAAAAAAATATCTAATTCACAAATATACAGATGACTAATCAATGCTCATCTTAATTAACAGAAAGGCTGGATGGGTGAAGCCTTATGATAATATAGAGATCCTTCACAGATAGATTAAAGAAAATAAATTAGTATTCAATGCAATATGAGAATAGAGAAATCCAGGTAAACAAATTCAAACTATGCTGAAGGCTCTATTTTCAATAGTTTCTGTAAAATTTGTTAATTTAGATGCATTTATATGCAAGTTTAATGTGTGTATAATAAATAAAAACAATCAAATGTGGTCTCCAACAACTTATAGGCTGATGTGCTGCACATCTTTGAAGGCCCCTGGATAGAAAAGTGAAAAAAGTTCCACTCAAATCTAATCTCTTTATGCAAAAGTCAGTATTAGGTTACAGCCCGCTAAAGACCCTCCACCTACAGAGGGATTCCCACACCTATACAGTATTCCCAACATTGTGTTTGGGCTACCCCAAGGTCTGTGTACAGAAAACCTCCACAGGTGAGGAGTAGAATACAGAATGAAAGGCAAACTAAGCTCCTCATTCAGGCTTTAGCACCAACAGCTCAAACCTGATATGCCTAGAGAAAAAAAAAAACCTGCTGCAGACCAAGAGCATAAATGCCAACAACTAAAACCTAAGGGAGTATCCTGGTTTTCGATTTGCATGCACAAAAGGTGTGTGATGGTAACGTAATCCTTTTGTGGTGCCTCACAGATACTATGGTGTTGTTTTTCTTTGAAGAGTCTGTATAGTTTAAAAGTTGTTGCATACCTGCAGTCTGTGTCTGGATTCCAGTGATGACTGCTGGGACGGATGTTAACGGTGTCTGCAGCTGTGTCTGTGTAACTGTGGGCACCTGGGACTGCGACGGGGGTACTGCTGTCGTTGCCACGGTTACCTCCATTGTCCCAAGCGGTGGAGATAGAACATCTCCGTACATGTAGGGAGGAGTAGGAGGGTTTTCAGCTTTAATTGTAACCTGAAAGAAGATGAGACGATGAGACAGCAGCTCGATGCTCTGATCTCTACTCTGCTGATTCATACAGCCATTTAAAGAAACATCATATGGTTGTTTATAAGTTGTTGTTTTTTTAAGAGGCAATAAACGGCATTCTCATTATTAGTCAGTCTGTTTTGTGCAATGAAACTGCTTCCAAAACAATTAGAAAAAGCCCACCTTTGGATCGGGTGACAAGGTCGAACACTCAGACTCCAGCGAGGAAGCAGGAGAGGGAGGCTCAGCCTTGACCTGGAACACTGGATATAAACACAATCACTAAGTACCTGGTAAAAAGCACTTTTAGTGGATAGGATAGATTAGAAAATAAAAATACAACTTACACATTTCCACAGGTAGAGGCTCGGTTAGTGCCATCTCATTTTTCATCACTGTGGTATTTCCTGTAGAGAACGGAAACAGAGAGAGAGAAGCAAAGATTAAAGTGGCTGTTATAACAAACTGCATCATGACTGAAAAATTATTAGCATAATAAAGCAATACTTGCAGCAAATTAAAACACTGCTTTTGTTTGAAGAACAGGCCATGTAAACATGTCAGGTGAAATAATATTTTACTACATAAAGGTAATTAAAACTAAACTGATACAAAATAATGGCCACGTTTATATGGACATTAGTGATCTAAGTAAACAAATCAAACTAAAAATATGTCAGTGAGAATATTCAGAATTGAATCAGCAAAAAGGAAATGTAATTGAAATCTATCTGAGGAGCGATTTGAGCAATTGATCATCCATTCACCATGCGTGCAAACGGTCAGAATGGAGTTATTTTATGCTGGCCTGAGTGTGCATGTGCGTCAACATGTCATTTTGAGTAGCTCTGGCTATCCATCACCAGAATATTCTGATCGCCACATTTACATGAAATATTCCTAATCCAATCTTGTATCCATATAAACAGTAAGATCCAATTTATTTTATTTTTATCCCAAAAGCTTTTTAGTCTGATCATGAAATGTTTCTACGCTATCATAGCTAATAACTACATGTAATCGACTGAACCCCTGTGTCAATCTTTTACCCACTGCTGTTATATAATGTTGACACTGAAGACTGTACACAATATTTTTTTGTTTGTTGTCGTTTTTACTGACATTTAACAATAATATATAAGAATAAAGCTGCATCATAACAGGAAAACAGGAATCGTCAAATTGCACCATCACTGTAATATCAAAACTGATGGTAGATGAAACACATGTTCCCTAAACCTTCTGTTTCAATGATCACATTGTTTCCTCTGGTCCATGAGATGTGGCATCCAATCAATGGATCTATTTCCTCTGTGAGCATCAGTTCCCATGAAATTTTATTCAACTTCCTAAATATATTATCATTATGTATATTTGCATATGGAGAATGAATACAGTGCTTCTAAAAAATGATACTCTACTAAGCAGCTATGCTGGATGTGTAGTGGGTGAAGGATTTATCATCCTTGTAGATAAGATGCTCAGGTAGACGGAAGCAGATCAATCGTACATACAGGATTTAGACATTTAAGATATTTTGGCTTCAAGAAAAAATAAATAAATAATCCAATAGAGAAACTTTGTTTTGTGAGCTTAAAAATGAATATAAAGACATCAGCCATTTCAGCCATTTTGGGACATAAAAGAATAATATAACAATATAAACAGTAGAGAAAAGCTTCATCTCTGTTAAACTGAATGCTTTGTTAGCATAAAGTCAACATAGGAAAGGCAGTGTTACTAAAAAAAAGATATTTTCCTTTTCCGGGTTGGTAATTCTCAGCAACCTGGCATAACGATTCAGCCCACAGGATGTGAATTAGAGCACCTGCAGAGGTAAACAGAGGGACTCTGCGTCTAGTAGCTGGAACTTTCCACAGGCAGGACCAATGAGAGTGAAGCGTCTCAAGTTTCAGGGACATTTGAAGCGTGAAACTAAAATGCTAACTGATGCGATAGGAGGGCTCTGTCCTGAGAGCCATAATCGGTCGGATGGTGTGTACCTGTGAGAAGGTTGTCGTCAAGGTATCGCCATGGTGACGTGCGGTTGTCGGGATCGAGGGTGAGCACAAGGTCATTGTCAAACTGTGAGGAGTTGGCAGAGAAACAGAGAGAGGGAGGGATGCAAAACAGAAGAAGTCAGGAGAAAAGGAGACCAAACTGCAGGGTTAGTTTTGGTGAGTGTGTGTTTTACTCAGCCATAAAAAACAAACAACATGCCCCCTCTGCACCCGGACCCTTCATCCGTGTAGGCGGCTTCAAATTAATTCATATTGCTTTCAACTTGTGAAAAACCTGGGCCAGGTTTGAGAAAACAAAAAACTAGATGGGTTTCAAATTTAGATGCAGAACTCACAGCGAGTGGTACAAAGAGATGGGTTCTGTATCTTTATTTTAATAGATTCTTGGAGATTTAAACAATCTATTGTCTACCATTTATTTAGGATTGGATTGAGGAAGTAACAGCACCAAGAGGAAAGCCCAGGCAGCAATCTCCCCAGGTAAATCCTGCCGCAATGTTTGGGGATCCCGACGCATTTTCAGGCAAGACAAGACATATGGTGCCTCCAGCAAGTTCTGGGTCTTTCAAAGAATCTCCTCCAATTGCCCAGGAAACCTCGAAGAGAGGCTCTCAAAGGAAAATCCTGTTCAGAAAACTACAACCAGTATTAGTGACAAATGTCCAAGCCACACCGGGAACAGGCCTGACTTTGTGTCAAAAAAATGCATGACATGGTTCTTGTTTTTGAGAAAACAAGGATCCGATGGCCCAATAGCCTAACAGATACCCATAATGCTGCAGCAACCTAACTTAAATACCTCAGCAGACATGTGGGCCTTCTCCAGATACACAAAAATAAAACAAACATGTAGACTGGACAAGCATGCTGCCATGAACCCCCCTCAGAGAATCATTGAGAGTAGAGATATAGGTCTCACCACTGCGGCCAGGAGGTAAGATACAAAGTCCCTCCTGGATTGAAGGCCAGCTAAGAAATTTCCTCTCCAAACCCTCAGAGTTAACTTTCCCAGAGAGGACAAGATGTGTAATCACTTGATTACTGGGACACACACCAGAAAAGCTTTTTAATAACTGGGACCACAGTCTCCAACTCCAGCAGTGTTGTATCAGCCTTCCATGTGACAGTGAAGAGATGATTTCCTCCATCGCCTGCCACCAGAGAGCTGTTTAGGTCAACCATCTCTATCACTGATGGAATCACCTTCTCCTGAATCGTCAGGCTCTGACTCCATTGGGGCATGAGGACCGGTTAAAGGAGATTATCTACATCAAATATTTGATAACTTTACTGTTTATTTTAAGACAAAAGGCCAATAGGAAAAAGACACGAAGACCTTTGTATATCTCTCTTTGATAGTTCCTCATCCCTGTTTAATTAGGATGTCAATATTTCTCTGTATTCAATCAAAAAAAAATCTTCCTGCACTTCCTTTAACTATTTTAATATCTTAGTGAGGACTTGGATTGCCATGTTGTTATAATTCAGTTCAGAGGTTCTCTGTAATTTGAATTATCATTAATTTATTAGGGGATTTAAAAAAAAAGGTAAGTGGATGTCATGGGTGAAACTTAGAAACATAAGTTAACTTGTTATTCCAGAATAAGAACAACTGCTTAACTTTTTCATATATTTCTTTAAATTAAGAGTTGTTTGGGTGTTCCCATTAAGGAAAAGGTGTGAAAAAATTGTGACATTCTTAATTTATTCTCAGATATTACTCAGCCCTAAATATTAATTTTGATATTATTTAAAACGAAGCTTAAAATCTAAAATACAAAGTGTAATTTAGCTGTAATTTTTATAGGTTATAATGGTCTTTATATCTAAAACAATATCTTAAAATGCATAAAGGGTGTAAAAAGAATAAAAAAAAAACAACGGCCAATTCATTTTAGTTTACAAAGTCCCTGCAATAAATGTAAAACTACTTTCAATCCTGCTTGTACCCTGGTAAGACGTAATACCAGTCACTATGCAAACTGCATGAACAAACTGAGAATAGATTGTATCGAAACCACCAGTTAACCATTTCCTCTACTCTCTGTGGTTTATTTGACTTCTAAGACACTGTTCTACATTTAGAACCACATCCCACTCAACAAAGATCAAGCTGTTAATGCTGCACATTTAAGCAGGAAGCAGAGCAGCACTGTCAAAAGAAACAGAATTCATGACAGTTTATTCCTCCAACACCTTCAACCAGTAAAACAAGAGTAAAAAGGGGAATAAATGGCAACATAACAACTTCCTGCAGGATTTTTAATAAGCCACTTGAGCTGAGACATATTACTACTATGCACATGATTGTCACTTCTTTAAGCATCCTGTGTCTCAGCATAAGTTTGGTATTAGGGCTGCAAGGCACATGAGAAAAAAGGACTTAGCACAGGTGATTAAAACAACACAGGGGATTGTGGGATACAGTCTGCTAGACCCTGACCTGGTTTGGGTCACACAAGTGTAGAAAAGGGTCAGACCCAACGCCACAGTTCCCACCCTGCAGGGCTATTATTCATTTGCCCCAGTACCACTGGAAAATAGGCTAAGAGACACAATTTCAAAATTTGTTGAAACACAAAAGCCAGCAAAGATGCATTTTCATGTCCGTACCGAAGGTTCATAATTCAGCCCCTGACCGAAGTCTCCGTCCTCTCCTTCCTCCATGCTCTCGCACTTGAACAGACAGGCATCTGCAGAGGAGACAAGATATTCAGCACATTAGCAAAGCAGGGATAAAAACATCGGCAGATGATGAAGCAGAAAAAAAGGTGATCAAATCTGTTCCTTCATTTGCATTTCAGAACTTGTAAAACCAGTACTTCTGAAACATAACCAAAACCGTTCAATACAGCATTAAGGTTCCATTTTCAGCCAACAGCAACACCATGAAACTATAAAAGCTTAGATACAAACAGGTGGAGTTAAAAAACTGAAAGTGCATGCAAATGCTGTTTCAGATGTGAAACCTTAATACAAAGTTTAAGGCAGCAGATGAATATGTTACTGATAACCTCAAAGGGTTTGAGTTGAATTATCTGTCAGGGGTTGACGTAAGGATTTTTACCACTTGCCCTTGGGGCAAGTGACTTTCACATTTCATTTGCCCAACACAATTTTTACTTACCCAGTATAATGTTTGAAATATATAGTTCATAATATTCATTTTTGTGTATATATCAATGAAACATGTTTGTTTTTTGAATGTTTTTTAAATGTTCCGCCATCTGGCGGATAATCATCCGGCTTTTTCAAATCAGGTGCCTTTTTTAAATCACGCGAGAATGTGTACAAAACAACAAAAATGGCACCGGCAATGCTTCTGGGTCGTTTTCCATCAAATGTCATTGATTTTAAAGTAAATTTGAGTGATAAATAATTTTGTCTTGCGATCATTGCGCTTGCCCGGCGGGCAAATGCAATGAAATTTGTACTTTCCCAAAAATAAAAACTACTTGCCCCGGGAGATTGGGCGATGGTTAACATCATCTGTCTCTCTTCTCACAAACAGGTCAAAAGAGGAACAAGAGCAGTTTGGTGGCTTTGCAGAACTTGGAACAAATCTTAATAGTGTGGCAACACCCGGATGGCTTCTTACATAAATAATTTAATCTGCTTCATAGACGGGACTGATCTTGCAACTGTTTCTCTATTTTGTTGAATTTAAAAAATACAAACTAAGAGTTTAGAGTTCCCAGACAG
>NW_015152211.1:49938-93499 GCF_000732505.1 Cyprinodon variegatus
CAGACAGGAATAACAAACCAAACCCTATAACTTGAGACCTTAGAGCAGCTCTGTTTGTTCTCCATATGGCTGCAATTCATGTGAACCACCTTTAAGGTTGCAGCTTTCGAATAAACAGTAGGGAGTCTGAATCTAAAATGTGCATCTCCTCCTTAAATGACTCACAGAACACTGTACAAAAACTATTTATAGTTTTGAACACATAAAATTGTAATAAGCAAATCTCACTGATCCCAGTAGGATCCTAAACCATCATGGGAAACTTCCAATCAAAAAACAATAAAATACATCTAAAAACGTTCACAGAATCATTTTTGTCCTATAATTTCAGCAATGTTCATTTGTGCTGCCTTTCTTCTCCTATCTATGGATACATTAACATTAACGCTAACCATCAGAATTTAGTTAAAGTTAATGGTGTTGCTTTTTTTATCATTTTTACGATGAAATTCAGTGTTTAATTATCTAGCTAAAACTAATATTTAGTATTAATAAAACAAATATTTTTTTCCTTAATTCAAATTAACAGATGAGTTGTTTATATAAACTGTAATAGAGGCACAACTTTTACTTGTTTACGCCCTAAGCAGCGCCTGCGATTGAGTCAGAAAAATGCTTATGAATCAGAAGGAAAAGAATAAACAATGTCTTTGTAAGGTTTCATTGTTCACAGATGCCATGCAAACAGGCTCTCAGGCAGAGTTAAACAACGTAGATGTTATTATAACGTCCGTATAAAACTCAGTGCTAAAACATATTGTAGATAAATATTTTAACAGCGAACTATAAGATCACATCAACAGATATGAAAACAAGTTTCTCTTGGAAGTGATATGCTTGCTCTGTTGTCGGTAAAAACAAACTCCAGGTTTCATTTAAGTTGGTTTAAGAATGCTACCTCTCCTGAAAAGCTGCAAACTGGACTTTAAAACTAAAATAAACTAGTAACAAACAAACTGTTACTGTGATGAGATCTTGTAAGAGAGCAGCAGATTTTAAAACAAAATGTGCAACTTTTATCACAAAAGTTGCAAAATCAAAAAGACATTGTTAGTATTATTAATATAATTATTATTAAGGTCAAAGAACAGCTAAAAGTAAATAATTTTTAAAGCTTTTAAAGCCATTGAAAACTCTTACAGTAGCAATGATTAAAGACATCATTAATAGTCTATGATCAGTAACCATTCTTTAAAAAAAAGCAATTACTAACTGGAAGTCAACTGCATATTTTAAATGTTTTAAAACTTGTAAATGTACTTTTGAAAGGAGTCCGTGCAGCTGAACTGGCCCTGCTTTGTCAATCATCAGTCATCGTTCACCAACCCTTAACCTAGTTTTAATCGTGTTTACCGCCTGACTAGAAGGAAAGAGCAACAGTTTTTATTCTTCAGTCCACATTCAGCCATAAACCCCTACATTTTGACCGTAAAATGCACCTAAAAGCCTAAACGACCTGAGGGGGAGTGTGTAAACAGAGATACACAGAGACAATAGTCTGTTCTGATCCTTTAAAAAAATCCTAAACAAATCTACTGACTAACTTGGAACAAATCTTAATAGTGTGGCAACGCCAAAATGGCTTTTTATATCAATAACTTAATCTGATCCATAAACGGGACTGATCTGGCAACTGTCTCTCTATTTTGTTGAATTGAGACCTTAGAGCAGCTCTGTTTTTTCGCCATACAGCTGCAATTCATGTGAACCGCCTTTAAGGTTGCAGCTTTAGAATAAATAGTAGGGAGTCCTAAACAAATCTACTGACTAATGCTTTATAAATTGAAGCTCAGACCCTATCAAAACCACTGACTGAAAATACAGATAGCCGCTCAAGTCTGTCTGAGCTTGCATGAAAATTGATTTGGTCTACATTCACATTTGGTGATATACTATTATACTCCAGCTTAGAGCTAAAATATATCGCATGACTTCAGTACTGTCATTAAAAACCAAAATAAAAATAGCCACAAATAGTAACATTAAAGCAGAAATATTGATTTTAGCAATAGCATTTATTATTTTGATTTCAATACGAAGACTTTAGCACAACATATGTTATAAGAAGTTAGTTGTAGTCCTGAAATATTTATTCCTTTTATCAATTTCTTCCTTTGGTATGACAGAACATTTTAGTAACATCTTTCACCATACTTGGTATGGGGTGTGTAGGCAAATCCCACAGTGTGATTCATTCTGATTAAGATGGAGCTTACTAGAGGAAAAAAAAAAAACTCTAAAAGAAAAACTGTGAAACATGATCCAACTGCTCTGACCCGTGTATGATGACAGTCCATCTCTCACCCAAGCTGGAACTTAATAACACTCATACATGCAAAACGTTTGGCCAAGTTTGAAACAGCTCCCTGATGCATCATTTAGGACCCTCAGCTCTCAAGTTAGTCAGCAAGGTCTGCTACTGGTTTGCAGCACCAAATGTGTTGCTGGTAATGCTGGTTTGCCACTAAGGTGTGACAGCAATAATTTGCTCATAGCTGAGTTCGAGGTTTCAGCTGCATTGCGCAGCACTGAAAAACAGCCGAATCAGCTGCTGGTGAATGGTGGATATTTGGTGTGATTTGGCCGCCGTCACATTTTTCATGTTTAGAGTTTTTCTGCAAACTTTGTGGAAATACTCTCTATCGATCTCCATGGCCACCCTTTGAAGGGTGCGTCATCTGGCCAAAGATGTGAAAACGTACATTTTTGCATGGTGAGGCGCAAAATCCCTCGCTAGATTCAACCCAGCGGATGTGCAAAGCAGATCAGCCAGCAAAACCGTTGGAGTCTATCAAAGTTAGCTCAGGTCTTGCTGCATTTAGCTATAATTTCTGCACTGGTTTTATACTAGTTTAACAAAGTTAAATCTAAAAAGTCAGAATATATTGAAGGTTTGACGGAAATTTTACCACCGAACCTCTGGTCTCAATATGAGAACAATTCATTTCTTCGTTTTTATACACTACAGCAACCCTACTAAAACAATAAAATACAGGAATACTAAATTTAACATCATAAAATTTATTTTGATTTTGATACATGGAGCAATAGCGTAAATATCGGTAAGCAGAGACAGCAGTTGCTTACAGGCCCACGACCTCTTTGGAGCCCCATCACAGACACCTCAAAGATCCTCTACACAATTGTGGACTAGGATGTCCCTTTGCAAATGCAATGGTGTGAAAAATTCCTCTTAAACCCACCTGATACTAAAGTGACTGACCGCACTTGAGCATATTTATACCACAACACATGCCAGATTTCAACATGATGATGAGACGTTTAAACACGACAACAACAGCAAAGCAGACAGTGGTACTTTTAATTACTATGTTAATAACTATGTATAGTTCATTAGACGTTTGGTTAAAAAATACACTCATATATATATAGTGTTTCAAACCACAATAAAGATCCTAAAAGCACAATGTATATTGAGTATTTTTTTTTTACACTACGACTTGGAGTTATGGGTAACCCAAAGCGTAGATTAAAACTATAACCGTTACGTACAATGTGTTAGCGCCGATGGATACCAAAAAGAGGTACTTAAGCGGATTCCAGAAAAGAAAAAGAAGAGCTGCTGGAAGAACAGAAAAAACTTCCCAAAATCAACACGTTCTTTCAAAGAACCGAATAGGGAGAGGTGGACATTGCTGCTACAGTGAGTAAAGATTGCAACCAGGAGATGAATGGAGAGAGCATGGGTGAGGAGTGGGGCTGTTCAGGAAGTCTCCCTAATATAGATAGTCGTTCACGGATGGCTGCGAGTCGGATAAATTGTCCCGGATTTTAGACTCTGCGAGGTGGTGTTTTTTCAATGTGAGTGAGAGCGTGCAGGCAGTTCAATAATTTGTGCACCATGTGCGGATTAAAACTACTGCGATTGCGCAGGCATGAGACAGAGCGGGGTGTGTGTATGTATGGGGCACGTTTCGGGTCAGTTGTCTAAGGGGGTAGTGGGTTCAATAAGCATCTCTGTGAAATCAGTTTTTGGAACTTGGGATCCAATGGTTCCATTCAAGGCGCGTAAACACTATTTTTCCGTGAGTGATAATATACTACTGAGAATTGCATAATTCTATCTTCTTGACCAATTCATGGAACTGTCGCCGTATCCTGAACCTTTATCACGTGTTGTACTTTATATGGGGCCTACTCAGATAATGTTGTATTGTTGTGTCGTTACGCCGTTGCATGGAGTTAATATATGCTAATCTATGGAATAAAAAAAGTGGCAAATGAGTAGAAGCACCCAGGAGTTTGCAGCTTCTTAGATTTTCAATTTTTGCTTGAATAATGAACACTGGGGGTATAAAACTAAAAAAAAAAACATTTTAGATGGTTGGTTAATGGGTTTAAAGCTTGACATTTGTAGATTGTTGATAAAATTGATAAAATGTTGATAACTTAAAAACAGTAATTTGTTTCTTTCCTACACTATGACTATTTGGGTTTGTTGTTTCTCAAAGAGAAACATCTCTAAAGAGCCAAATGTTTACTGTCTTTCTAAGCAAGGATGGGAGTAGTGCCCAATTTTACCACAATCATTCTAAAAGAGTAAGAAATTTTACATCACAAAGAACTTTATTTATACTTTACACTTAAAGCACAGATTTTTTTCTGTTTTTTGTTTGTTTTGTCATGGCATCAGTGGGCTTTATTTCCACAGTTGTAAGACAGGAAATGGGATTGAAAGAAGGGGAAGAAGTGCAACAAAGGTCTCCCCTGGCAGCTGGGTCAAGGCCTAAAGGCCTCCATGCATGTGTTGCACCGTAGGCTACTACACTAAAACCATGACCAAACCAGCCTATAATGACTCCAACAGTTTGTTGAATGAGCTGCAGTTCAAGACTACGGAAGACGATTAGGGCCAAAAAATTCAGAATTCCGATTTAATCTTAGAATTCTGACTTTAATCTCAAAATTCAGACTTTTTTTTCACAGATTTCTGACTTTTTTCCCATATTAAACTGAAATAAAATGTGAAAATCAGTAAAATTTTTTCAGTGGCCCTAATCCTCTTCTGTACAAAACAGACATCAAGAGACTCTGCAAAATATTTAGCTCCAAATGACTAATGTATCCTCTTTTGATTAGAAATATCGTTAAAATCAAAATGTTAGGCTTACATTTATATGGTTGGCTATAAGGTGGCATGCATTATTGTTCTGCAAGCTAATTTTGTAATTAGACAGATTAACTCTCATCACTTGTCATGCCCACAACTATTATGGATAGAAATAAGTGAGATAATCCATCTTGGTGACAGAGATAGGGACAATCTGATGATGGAAAGGGGAAAAAAAGGAAAATATAGGAAAACCTGCAAAGAATATTTGCACTATTAATAACAATATGTCAGTTGCATGTTATGCTTCATCAACAGAAACGTTTTAGATAATAAACCAGCAACAATCGTTCAAATACTTTAATTTAAAAGCTTTTTTCCCTTATCAATTCTGTTAAGACCATAACCAACGATGAGCGACTAAAATATTGATAACTTTATCAATGGGTTTAGATTGAAGTATTTTAAAAAAAGGGCAATAGATTTGCTTTTTTAAAGGAGAAATGTTCAGAAGAGGTTATATAAAAACGTGCAATCACGTTCACAGCCCCTGTGAGCCCGATAAACAGGCACGTCCGGGTTAGATGATAGAGGAAGCAGCTCATAGCAAGGCTATAACCACGTGCAACACAGATTACACTGAAAAAACGAACAAGAAGCAAATATTACTGTTTTATGACTCAGATATAAACATTAAAAACTAATATACATGAGCTGAGAATCGTGTAACGCCCTGTCGGCCTCGTCTCGGTCCCACCGTTAGCCCACCCACTTAGCTTTTGAGTTCAATTTCTGGAAATATATCTTTATTTATAGATGGGTTTAATAATAACTTACCCCAATCTTCGCTCGTTAAGAGATTATCGGCGAAGAATCGACTATCCAGGTCAGATAAAAGGTCCGCAGTCATTGCCACAAAGGCAGTGTGTTTGGAAAGCAGGAGTCTGCAGTCCGACGTGATAACAGCAGCTAAACAAACATAGACTCGATAAAACCTTTATCTTTATCCTCAAACTAACAGTTTCTTATCGATTTGTCTACCATTTGCAATATCAAGTAAATAAAATTCTTAATTAGAGTAGAATAGGGTTATATTCATGCCCTCTGGTCAAGTTATCGACCCTTCCTTTCGCTTTGCATATGACAGACGAGGAAACGCATTTTCCAGAAGGTTGCCGCCTACTTTTGGGGAATCAGCCAATCAAATCAAATATAGCTCTGATTGACAAAGATGAAAGCCAATACAATATCCGAACAACCGTGATTGGTCAGCCAGTAACCCTATAGTTAAACAGGTGGTTGCGGAACACCCTTTTAAAGATGATTCCGTCCAATCAAATTGCTAGATTTTGATTGACGGGAACATTCAACCAAACAACGCGATTTTATTTAGAGTAAACAAAAATAGTTCTGAGGAAATTCACGTGTATTCAAGCATTGCAGCGACACAGCTGGTTTTAATCAGGCTTCACATTGTTTAAAACAATACTGTTTCCAAACTGAAAGTTGTTCTTAATATGATGAAATATATACGAATAATTGTCCTGTTCACAAACAATTTTGAAGCACATTCAGCGACCCTGATATTACATAACCAAGAAAAAAGTTATGCTGCAACTTTTACCAGCTTCTGTATTTTTTCTGTTTGCAGCCATGCCCACTTTGTTACTTTAATTAGTGTGGAAATAAAACATTTGAGCAAAAGTCTAAACAAATATGTGTTTACAAAACATTCCCATATTATTCTTCTTTTTTTTTTTCCTTATCAAGAGTGATAATTGAGGGATTCCGAATGAGGAAAATTTAGTAAGAAGTAAAGCTGGACAGATGTTTTCTGTATACAGGAGAAAGGTTAATGCATCAAAATATCCTCATGCTGGATAACTAAGACGTAGACAGATTTATTTAGTCATTTTGTATACAGGAGAGTAAACAGAAAGAAACTGTGTTTAAAACAGCTCTAAACAATTTTCAATTTTTAAAGTGCAGCCTTGAAAACAGTAATAAATACATAATAAAATAGTATGACTAAAATAAAAATAATATGACATTTTACACAACATTCAGCAGTCTAATGGCAGTGGGGAAGAAACTGTTACGGGATCGGGACACGCAGCGCTGGGATGAAATGTCTTTAATGGAGGGAAGAGGAGCCCCAATAATCTTCTCTGCTGTTCTCAGCACTCTCCTGACTTTCTTCCAGTTTGAGGCGCTGCAGCTTCCACACCACACAGTGAGACAGCTGGTCAGAACGCTCTCTATGGTGCTTCTGTAGAAGGTGGTGAGGATGGGTGGGGGCAGCCGGGCTCTCCTCATCCTCCGCAAGAAGTACATGTGCTTCTGTGCCCTTTTGACCAGTGAGGTGGTGTTTACATTCCAGGTGAGGGTGTCTGTAATGTGCACAACCCGGAATTTGGTGCTGTTGACCACCTCTACAGCTGAGCTGTTGATGAGCAGTGGAGCGTGATTAGGCCGGTTCTTTCTGGAGTCCAAGATGATCTCCTTCGTCTTCTCCACGTTCAGGATCAGGCTGTTGTCTTTGCACCAGTCCACCAGCTGCTCCACCTCCTCTCTGTAGTCCAGGTCGTTGTCGTCTCTGATGAGGCCCACCACCGTGGTGTTGTCTGCAAACCTCCCAATGTGATTGGTGGTGAACCTGGGGATGCAGTCATTTGTCATCAGGGTGAACAGTAGGGGGCCCAGGACACAGCCCTGAGGGGAGCCTGTGCTTAGGATGATGACATCAGAGGTGACTGAGGTCTGTTTGTGAAGATGTCTAGCAGCCAATTTAAAAGGGTTGTATTGAAGCCCAGTTGTTTCAGTTTTCCCATCAGATGCTGTGGAATGATGGTGTTGAAAGCTGAACTGAAGTCCAGGAACAGCATCCACACATGGGTGTTCTTCTCCTCCAGGTGTGCCAGGCTCAGGTGCAGAGCAGCAGAGACCTAAGTGAAGCGGTTCCGTCGGTAGGCGAACTGGAACAGGTGGAATGTTGGCGGCAAAGTTTAGCAATTTTAAAAAACTTAGCAATGTTTTTTGGCGTATGCTTCTCGTGTTTATGTTCTTTTGCTATTTCATGTGACATATGTGCAAATCAGACACATCAAAATTCTATATTCAGTATACATGAAATTTATTGACTACGGTAGTTAAAATGTATTACTTACATTTTAAATTTTTATATATATAGAGTGAATTCAAATTCCCAATTCCACAGACACTAATGCTCAGACAAACAAAGTCTTTTTGAGGAAGAGGAAGAGGATCATGTGGAAAAACAGACTGTGACAGACAGGAGGTCCATTTCCCAGAACAACCAGCAGCAGGACCTTTGCAACACCATCATATTTTTCTTTTGCAAAGATGCTCATGCTTATAATCTTCTGTTATGTTTTGTTTCAAATCCCTGATGAGATCGACAGCTTAGAAAACGTCCAAGGTACAGACTGCTTTCTTCTTCCTTCAATAATTTTTATCTTTGATAGACATTATTTGACTCCTTACTGTTAAAAGTTTGATGATATCTTTATTTTATGATAAATAACTCCTTTTGAAATTCAGCTTCATATTATAGTTTTTTCAGTGGTGAATGCAACTGATACTCAATATATCATCAGAAAAGCATATCATTTTGCAGAATAGATTTATGAATCATGCAAAATAGGTTTATTGAATTCCTGCAAGCAAATGTCCACAGCTGTTACATGTTCATCCAGGTGGAAGGACTCAATGCAATCAGCTGGGTGTCTGTCTGTAGGATTTTAATAAATGCTTAATAAACACTTAAGATGAGATGTGAATTGGTAAAATATATATACACTAAAGTGAATTTTTTTTAATAATGATCTTATTTTATTTTTCAAAAACAATCCTAGCTTATATTTATCAGAATCGATACAGACAAAATATGAAGTTTAATAAGTAAAAGTAATTTATTTAGATTTTATTTTTTATGTACTAGAAATGTTATACTTCTAACATATTTATTTTGCACATAAATATTTTATTTTAAATATGTCATAATTTTCCTGTATGCTTCTTATTTTAGTCTGAGCGGATGAGTGAGCATGTTTCCATGAGACAGAACAGGAAGTGCAGATAAAGCAGGAGACTTGGCTAAAAGTTAACTTCCAGTCTAATGTGTCTGTGACAGTTAATATTAGCTGCATCTAAATATGGAACGAAGGTTTAACAACATCTGGCTTGTGTGGAAATATTTGTAAAAACACGTCTGTGTTGTAAATAGCCTACATTAAAAAACTAAGGGAAGCGTAGCATTTTCTCTTTATGTGTAATTTATTCTTCAAAGTGGGGTATATCTGAAGCAAAATAGTTTTTGATTTACATATTTAAGAATTTGAATAGTTAAAAAAATAATTATGAAAAAAACAATTACAAAAACAGTTTTTATTTATAAACTGTTCCCATTTCAGGTCCTCAGGCTGGGAGTTTTGGTTATTTGGCCAGTCTCTCCACATCAGCAGTGATCCGGTACTCAGTCCTGGAAGATCAACATGTGTGCCTGCCATGCGGGGCCTCTGCCAGCTCCAATGTGATTTGGACTCATCAGAACCGGAAGGTCCTTGTGGACCGGCAGGGAAGCCACAAGAACATTCTGGACCCTCAGCATTATGATCTGTTGGACGATGGTGGTCTCTGCGTGCTGAAGCTCCATGACTCAGACAGTGGAGAATATCAATGCAACCAGCAGCTGGTGGCTGAGCTGCAGGTTCTCAATGGTATGATGTGAAGTAAGCAGCATTTTATGCACTATGGGGGTGTTTGAAACCACAGATATCTTCACCACTGACAATGAGAAGTTATGTTACAAACCTCAAAGCTGTAAAACTAAAAACCAATGATCCCTATACTACTACCTTTATATCTTTAGGGCATGACCTCAAGGTACCTGCAGGATGGACACTTCTGCTGGCCTGCAGAGGCTCCCCTAAGCTCAAACACAAGTGGATGAGACACAGAGAAGGACAGAATGCAGTGGTCATCTTCACCCGTTTCAAAGATGGTACAGAGAAAGCAGAAACAGACGAGAGCAGACTGAGCTACGAGAACGATTCACTGCAGATCAGAGACCTGCAGCTAGATGACGCCGGAGAGTATATCTGCAATAGAATAATACAGGCAAAACTCACCGTCCTGCAAGGTGAAATATAGGACCTTTGTTCATTGTTTTCACAGAATTTTGCATTATAAAAAATATTATTTTCCAGATGATAAAACCAGTGAAAAGTGCTTCAGAATTTTATTTTAGGCCAACCTAACTGTCTATGTAAATGCAGACAGAATAAACTTAGTTTTGAGATATAATTTCTTGATGATATTTTGATGAGTAGTTTGAAATATGAAGAAATGCTCTGTAGAAAGGTGAGTTTTTAATTCTATCTGCTGCCACATTCAGATAGCCTGACTGGCACCCAGGCTAACATTCAGAGTTTCTTAAGGCAAAACAAGGGAGTAATTTAAAGCCTACAGATTAATAATTAGAAAAGTAAAGAAAATGTAATTGAAAATTACTAAATTTTAAATTTGAAGTGAAAAAAAAAATGGACCTCAAAGTATTTTACATAGCTACACTTCTCTGGATGCCATGAGAGGTGTGGCGTCTTATTATTCTCCTTATCTGTCTGATACAAAATAAGCTAATATAATAGTGTGATAATTTGTCATATCATCGCACAATATACATAAAACTAAAGTATTTAACATCAGTGTTGTCAATTAAGCTCTTTTATGTGGCCTACCGCTTTTTACTTGATAGTACATTTAAAACTGTTCCATATTTCAGAGAATCCTGCATCCACCAGCATCCTACCAGCATTATCTACCAGTATAACAACAGTATCAGCTGTTCCAAAGACAGGTAGGCTCTTCTCTCAAAATCATTCATTTTTGTCATGAAAAGCAATTTGTAATTTACAAAATGTAATTTTTTTTTTCAGATGTTTTTGAAACAAACAACACACCAAAGAAGAGACCTGAGAATGGTCAGCTGCAGTAAACACACCTGACCATAACCGATAAAAACCTTCTTTGTTTTATTCTGCTGGCATTGTTATATGTGTGCTCACTCGTTGTGCTTGTTTCCAGCTCTGCTGCTGGTCACTGTCATTGGTTCTGGGTTAATGATCGTCCTGATAGCACTCGTCTGCATTTTCCTAACCAGCATGAAGTGCAGAAACAAGAGGAGACAGAGATATGCAGGTGGTTATTATTCTATTTGTTTATCTTATTGGTATTCAGGTTAGTTAAGTTTTGGTGCAGAAATGTAATAAAACCATTTAATCTAATCATAATTACAAGTCTTATTGGTACCACTGTTTTAAGCAGTGTTTAGCTTCCTCCAAGTCTAAAACACATGTGTTGCCTTCACTAGACTCTTTAAATTCCACCTTAGAAGTGAATGTGTTAAAGGTTATTTGTCCTGTCATGGAAAGCTGAGCAGCAGACCTTTAAATGGTATGTGGGTAGTGGCAATGATTGGATGACTACTATAAACATCAAATATCAATTTAGAAATATGAACATTGATCATCCTAAAACTTCTTCTATGATTTTGTGTTTTTCCAAAGTATTCTTAACAAGTATCTTTATTTAATGCCCTTTTAAAAATAATCTAAAATGATGCGTTCACAGCAGATTTTTTTGTACTTTATTATATTAGAATAATAAACACTCGGATTAGTTGCCAAAATTGAGTACACAGCGATGCTAAAGAGGTTTTGCCAAAAAGAGAACGTTACCCGTTTCACGTTTCCATGTATAACATTGCAGATCTTTAAGTCAAAGGAAATTCTTAAAAAAAAAAAAAAAAACGAAAATCCCTATATTTTTCAGGTATTATTCTTATAAGTTCAAAGGCATGAATTATGGCTAAAACTTGTTATTTTTGTCTGTAATTAAAAAAATTATTAAATGCCAAATAATTTTTGTTGGTAAAATAGAATACACGGGGAACGAGCTTGCAGAATCTCAGAAGTCTCAGAAGTGGTGGTGGACTAATTAATATAAGGGACTAATCTGCTAAATAAGAATCATGACTAATTCATTATTAAGCCTTTATAACCATAATTATTTTAACTGAATGCGCCCATGAACAGCTCTAACCTCTGTTCAGCTTTATCTTTGGGTCATTTTTGCTTTATAATCTACAGTAAGTTAGTTCTTTCCTCACATGTTCCTCATTTAAATAAAAAAAGAAAAGCTGCATTTTGCTGAAGTCGTGTCTTGGATGACTGAGAATCGACACCAGAGGATAACCATAACTACACTGCCTGCCTCCATTGCTTTACAATTATTGCTGTATTTGGTGAAAGTCTTTCGGAATTCTTACCAAACTTAACGTTAGCTATAAGATGTATTTCGAGCCTTTAAGCACAAAACTTTAGCTTAGTTTTTTTTTTAATACAGAAAGGGGGACATTATCAGCCATATTGACACATGTAGACACCAATAAACAAATAGGTGGTAATATTATTGCATTTCGACCTGCGGCAGAAAGAAGCTGGAAACGAACTTGCAACTTTTAAATTGCAAAATTACTTTTCTTCCCACTGATAATTAATAGTTTGATTGTAGGTAAGTAAGAAGACCAAACATAGTAACACGGTTATATCTTAGGTGTTGATATTGTGATTTGAGAATATATCTATTTCATAATTTATCAATAATCTCCATGGGATATGCACTTTATGCTCACTATTAAGATTTAATAAATGTATCAGTTGCTACAGGTGATGATCCAACATTTTTCATGCATTGTGTGTAATTTTCAACATCATATCCTTAATTCTAACCAGTTTATATCCTTTGGTAGCAAAAAGACGAGAGGACACAGAGCTGCAGCTGTGGATGACATATAACGCCCAAACTGGTAAGGGAGTTTGTAAATAAGAAGTTAGTTCTTTTTGTAATGAATCCAATGTGTTAAAATGACTGGTTTTATTTGGCTGCAGAGTATGAGGTGTTTGAGCGTCCAACCCTGCCTGATGAAACCATCCACTACGCCTCTCTGGGTCGACAGAGCTGGAGCCAAAGACCCAGCTGGCTACTTGATCAGAGCGGCAGTAATAATGTTGTCTATTCTTCAGTCATCACCAGACCTGGAGCCAAAAACACTTTCACCTGAGTCCAGTTGATTTCCGTTATTCTTTGTTAAGCATGGATTAGCTGTCTTTGTTTCAGTTCTAACTCTGATTAAAGCTTAAAGCTCTTATAACATAAAACACACAAACATTAAAAAGACAATTTTAGGCTAAGGGTTTGGTCAGTAAAAACGTGGATTTGTTTTTCAATTTAAAGAGTAGGAAGTGAAATCAACACAAAGGTCTACTGGATGCCAATAAATCACAATTATTGGATAAACCAACATTTTAATTTTATTACAGAAATATTCACATATGAATTACTGAATACAATTGAGCACATATATATGAAACTGGAATAAAGCTTTGCTCGGCTGGTAAAGTTTTTCTACAAGCATATCTTCAATCAAAACGGTGTCCCGTTTGTTTTTTCTTCTATTCTTAACATTCTGTCCCTGTAACAGACTTTAACATTCTTGACATAAGCAGCTGAATGGTGGTAAAGGTTTAAGGCAAAAAGTGAAAGAACTTGTTTTACAGCAGTTACACAAAAAGGTTGAACTCTAAAACAAAGATTAGTGAAATAGCTTGAAACAACTTGTAATTTAACAGTTGTTTTTTCTTTAGAACCTTACATGGGATTGCTTGAAATGTATAGTTTGGATGTTAGGTTGTTATAATATCTTAAAGACCCAATAATCACCATTATATAACATGAAAACACTTTACAGCGTCCATATCAGATACTGAAAATATTGTCTTATGTACCTTGTATTCTATAATGACTTGAGCTGTATTTAATTTTCTTATTGCACAGAAAAGTTGTATTTAGCACTTCTAAAATGTTCCTTTGATAGCAAAAAAACCCCAAAAAACATTTTACTGAATTTTGAACGGAATCAGTATTTACATTGCTGATATGAAACAACATATGGATTAACAAATATCTTTTGTAAACCAGACAGGGTTCTTCTGTGTTAATCAAAAAGTGTACTAAAACACATACGAAAAAAGAAGAAAAGTCACAAATGGCTTCTTAAGTTGGCTGGAAGTTGGTAATCAGACATTAAAAAGAACCACTCAGCAGAAACAATATTATCTCTGGCCATGTAAAGCATTTACATTTTTACGAGTGTTCACTGTGGAATAGATGACAAAGTTCTCCACCATTCTGGGTGCAGTCTTGGTAGGTGGGCGGGGCTTATCTGGATGCCTCAGACTGGAATATTGTAAAGAATCTTCCTGCAGAGACATTTAAAAAAAAAAGACAACTTCACCTTCTCTGATACTCCGATGAGCACATTAGTGAAAATAAATGGTATATTTCCTTTATAAGAAGTATTAAATATAATGATTTACATATTTGGGAAATACTGAATTTAGAATGAATGGGTGTCAACATCTAGATGGCTACAAAAACAAACTATCATGTTTTTACACGGATCAATGCATTTTGAGGAAATCATCAGACTTTAAACACGAAACATACACAACTAGTGGTTCGGCTGTGTTTTAAACCATAACTAACATTTTAGCAAAAAAAAATCATCAGCATGGTTCAAACATCTACTGACCTCTGTCGCCCTCAAAGTAGGGTTCTGTTTTTCTGGGTTGCAGCAGCAGTGACCTGCTTTACCTGATAATGAAGCAGAATATGAGGGAGATAGAAAATCAATAGAGATTAAGTCTGTTCATGTGATTTATTTGAAATTACATTACTAATCTTGGTAAGTAGGAAGGTTTAAAGACATGGATGAATTTACACTGAACTGTATATATGGTTCAGGTTGAAGAAGAATCATAAGGAGCTTAAATAACGGATGAAGAAACTCATAAAGTCACTGTGTGTCTGTGATCTAAGGGGTAAACGCATGATGCTGTTTCGTACCTTCTTGTAATGTAACTTGACCCCAGACATGCAATGCATGCTTTGTTTTCTTCTAAGTATCTAATATTTAAAATACCATATATTACCATCATATTGATCTAATATTCTAATACTTAACAGGAATCATAACAAAATTACAAAGGCAACCCTTTTTAACTAGATGACTAAAAACCTGAGGGTATAAATGACTGAAACAATGTTATATAGAAAGTGTTAGATCTAGGCTGTCCCTCTGCTAGCCCAAAACATTCCTCAACCCTGCTTTTACTGCCAAGAAGGCTCTGATTTGCAGGAAACAATCTGATTAAGCGAAAGTGAAAGAGTAAAACTTTAAGATCAAAAGTGAAACCTATGATCAGTCTTCTGTCGAAGCAGCTGAGAGAGGGGTCGTCTTTCTTTCCTGACATTTGGTGATAAATAACCACCGTTTTTTCAACTAAAGAACAGAGAAAAGAAGATTTTTCCACCTAATCCTAAAGGAGAAGACGTTTATCTTCCTCCCTAAAGATTTTTACAACGTTGGAGAGCATTATGCAAAACACAGTTTGCATGGAGGCCTTGTCAGCACTCTCTGGGTGCAATGTCGAGGCAACAACCGGACCCTCGCAGCTCACCTCACAGGATTTTGTCAACATTGTAGCCCTCAGAGAGTTCTACAAACAGGAGGGATTTCAGGAACTAGAGTACCCCAGTTTGGGGACATTATCCTTGCAAGACATGGAAAATCAGGACATGTACAGCTCTCCACCAGCCCTGACTGGTGAACCTGTGGTGAGCCTTAGACCAACAGTTAGGGTCAATCCCCAAGACTTCTTCCATCCACAGTTTGACTACGATTTCACCAACATAAAGGTAAGGAGAAAACACAAAGCCTTGTTTGTTTGGAAGCATGTCATGTGACACAGGCCTTACGTAACACAGCAGGTCTAAAGATATGGTTGTCTGAACCTTAAACTAAGATAAATTACAATGATATGAATAAAAAACAAAGAGGAAAAACAGTAAAATTATAGATTCATTTTACAGGCTGGCTTTAAAGTAAGATATGAATGGGGAGTGTTTACAGTTCAAACGTGAATGAGCTACTGCCAAATTTCCATCTGTTAGGGGTTACAGAAGTCCTGTAATAAACAAAGTCCTTTTTAAGTAAATCAGAGTGCTGATCTGGAAGCCATGTAGGTGAAAATAAAAGAAAATAGAAAACAAACAAAAATGAAAACACATCAAACATTTACTGACAGAGATAAAAAAAAAGACACTTGTATAAGTTACTCTCTCATTATAGTGCATTTATTTATAAAAACCTCTTCTGTGAAAAATATTCATATATTATACTGTTATCATGAGTTAATAACAACCCATAAAATCAAAGTATCTAAAACATTTTTACTAATTTTGGAGTCCATCAGTTTCCAAAAAACCCTTTAATTAATATTCAGTGACTTCCTGTTAGTCTGTGGGATAAATATGATGCAATTAGAGAGAAAAAGAAAAAAGAAAGAAAAAAAGGTCATCAAATACCACAGGCAGGTGGCTACTCATCTAATCCTGACCTTCACTTCTTTGCTGTTGTTTTTTGATGTTGTTTGCAAAAGTGTTCCTACCCATTAAACCTTAACAAATGATGTCATGTTACAAATTCAAACTTTGACCATTATGTGAATGGGACTCTATTATTATTAGATTAAAAGAAGGTTGTATATAACTGTGAAGAGGCAAAAACGGATACACAGGATCCTAATTCAACCATTTGAAAAGCCGATGCTGATACCGATTATTCTACATTAGTGCCGATAATTTATCTTTGAGCTGATATTGCTTTTTCTTCCTCCATATACATAATGAAAATGGCACAATGACACCAAATGTTACGCAGGTCTCAATTTAAAGGAAAAAAACTAAAACAATTAATCATTATCTCAATGATCTTGTATCATATTGTCTGATAAAAGATAAAAAAAAACAAAAAAACAACAACAATAATGGCCAAAAATATTGGCTGGCCAAAGTATCGGTCTACTTCTAATAGTATTCTAAAAAGAGTTTTATTCATCTGTATTCAGGTTTTCTTGATGTTTTATAATGCCGCCTTATGCTGTGATTACAGCTTTAGAGTTTAAACCTCCCAATTCTACAAAAACATCAACATGTGCAGCTACTAGTCTTACTTTTCACAATCTTGGTCTTTATGATGATTGATTTCTGAATTTTTTTTGCTCATAATCAGAAACTCCTGCTCTGAGTTTTAACAACTATACAAGCTAAGAGGAGATGAAACTGCATCTGATAAATATTTTCTGGTTTGCAGGATGGTGATAAGACATTTCTGCGTGGAAATGAGAAGTACATTCGCCCCTGTGGATGGAAACGATTCGCCCTGCGTGTCCTAGACAAGTACCCAGATGGGAATAATTGGCTTGGGACAGGGACCAACGCCTGGCCAGTCTCCTACCATGGCCACAACATGGACGGCTCGCTAGGTATCATCCTCACCCGTGACGGCCCACCAAACGACGCGCCAGACTTTCTGGATGCCTGCGCTGCCTCTCTTCTAAAGCCAGACACCAAAGGCAGAGGGGTGTACTCCACATCAGACATCAAGATGGCTGAGAAGTATTGCAAGATTTTCAAGTCCAAGGAGGATGGGAAGCAATATAAGGTGGTTCTTCAGAACCGTATCAACCCAGAAAAAAGGCAGAAGTGCCAGAGAGAGGATGTGTGGTTGGTGTACATCCCTGAAGGCTGCAACGATGTGCAAAAGAAAGCCCTCGTGGAGGATTCCCTCCGTCCTTATGGGCTGCTGCTGAAGCAGCAATAACTTTTTGGATAATTGGTACTCGAGGTTTTCAGGGTTATCATCATGGTTTTCACCTCTGGAAAAATGAAACGCTTTAGAGGAAATGTATGAATTCCATGTCCAAATTTCTTAACTTAGGCTTTATTCTTTTCAGGAAAAGTTCAATTCGAGATAGCAAGATGGAAAACCAGGCTTTGCATTATGGACACGTTCCTCTTACATACATGAACTCCACCTTCCTTGAGTTGAATTTTAAGGTATTATAAACATGCATCTTCTAAAGATACTTCGAAATACTACTGTTAAAATAAATGATGCATACGGATATATAGAGATGCTTTGTCAATTTAGTTTCTTCTTTGACTGCAACTTTTTACTCTCTGTAAAATGGTGCAATTGCAACATATTTTAGATATTATTGCACATAACTGAGGTGACTTGACAAAAAAAAATATAAATTCTTTACACTGGATGCTTTTTACTCTCAATTATACAATGAGTGATAAACCTGTCATATCGCAAAAATTATTGAAGTAATTTATTGTTCCTTTAAAATGAAATTGTCGCTAAAAATTATGTTTTTTTTAATGGTCTGTCATATTTTCTAACAGGTCTAACGTTCCAGTTAGGCCTGAATGACAGTTCAAGGTTGTCTGTTAAGTCTCAACTTTTTCCTAAAACTCTGTAACTGAGTATGAATGAATGTAATAAAATGGAAAGCATGGAAAGCATGATTTATAATGTTCTAATTCCGTACTTTACTGTAATATAGTGCATTGTCCATCACTGACATCACTGACATCAACTGTCACATTTAGAGACATTAAGAGAACAGATGACTTTGTGTTTACTTGCGTCATTTTAAACCAGTAAAACCTGTTTTAAAAACACAGTGCATCTTATAGTTCAGTTCAAACGTACAAAATGTGCTTCACATTTTTCAAACTAGAGCTTTGAGTGAAGTATTTTCATGTTAATACTGAAATTTATATGACTAATACTGTTAATATCATTATTGATATTACTCTGTGACCCTAGATCTTTAATAGATTAATTAAGTTTAAGAAAATATTTCGTTTAAAGATACCATCCAATGGTGTACTTTTTTTTCTCTAAAACATGGATATCAACAATAGTAGAGACAGCTGGGTAATAAAGCATTTATTTCTACTGTGGGATTTCAAAGAAAGAAATAAAACAACAGTTGGTAAGTCATCTTTGTGTTTATGAAATCATTAGAGTTACAAGATCAGCTAAAAATGCCTGATAATCCATAACCACGCATAATAATAATTAAAAAAAAAGTTCTTTAAAAATATAATGTTCTAGTTTATATTGAAGCAGACAAAGTCTTATGAAGTGCTTATAAAATAGTTTTAAAGGTTTCAATACATGTAATGTTTATTCTAGGTTACTAGAACTGAATTTACACACTAGAATGGCTCAACTGAGTTTTAAATAAGTGCTGCAACTCCATCAGATCAACAACAGGGGGCAGTAGAGGTCAATGAACTTACTTGCATAGGTCCTTAATTGAGAAGAGGTTTTGCAAATTCTAACCTGAGTTGATTGAAAGTTTTAAAAATATTTTTCAATCTCTTTTAATTATAAACTTAAAACTGCCTCCAAAAGGCATAGAAAATATACATAACAGAGGAGAGCATCTGTGTTAAAACAGGGGAAGTGTTGTAGAAGTTAGAGGAATGTTAGCAGGAGGAGGATGTATGTGGATACACACCTGAGCACAGGTAGAGTCCAATCAGCAGAAAAGAGCAGAGGCTGAATAATCCTGGAAGGACACAGATCCCAAGACTCCAACAGGGCTGGTGCAGCTTTCCTCCAGCAGGATCCTCTTTACCACCTTAATGAATCAGAAATAATAAATAAAATTAGAAAAAGAAAGAAAGAGTAACAATAATAATTTCCTGTGGAGCTCTTTACCCCCGTAATTCAAAGTTAGACTGAGTTTTGTATTTGTTTCACCCTTCATTTTTATTTTCCGTTTTCCTGCACAGACAAACCTCTGGACTTTTGGACCTTTGTGTATATTTTGCAGCATTTCAGAATAAAATCCACTGATATTTTGTGACCTAAGAGCCAAATGTAATATTATTGTGAGTATTTTTAATGACTTAATTTTACAGGTTAGGTGCCATAAACGAACAGTAGCTTTTATGTTTGAAAACTCCTAGATGACCTTATCAGTTGCCAGGAAGAACAAAAACATTCACTTTTAGTTATTCAGACAAAGAAGAATTATCTTATGGAATCTGTATAAGAAAATACTACATTTGATGACCTGAGTTTTTTTTTATAGGTGATTGATTTAGTGAACCCTCTTATCAAAGGTATACGTACGTTATTGTGGTATTTCTGTGGGAGGCAGAGGAAATTGTTATTTAAAGACAACAAATTGTGCTATCTTCCTTCTCTAGACATGCAAATGTGTCTGGAAACAGTGAAAAACATCTTTCAGAAGTTTTCTGAATGTTATTAAAACTTTCCTACATAAAAAGAACATCAGTTTCATTCTGGTATTAATGGTCCCCACCTACAGACTGCAGCTATACTTCTTTATTTAGGTCCCTCTTGCTCCTTAGACAGATTTTTATTATTTATTTAAAAAATATTATTAAATATTAATATAAATTAAATTATTTTAATATTATTTAATATTATTATTTACAGAAAATTCTTCGCAAATTTGGTTATTTAAAAATAGATAAAGAAAACTATCCTAGAATAAGATTAAATATAAATTGAACTTTATTGATCTCACAATGGAGAAATGAACTCTCCCTTTGGGGAGCAGTGGGCTGCCACTGTGCAGTGCCTGTGGAGCAATCAGGGGTTAAGGATCTTGCTCAGAGAACCATGAGTGGCAGTCTGTGGGATTCAAACTCACAACCTCAGGAATCCAAGCACTACGCCTTAACCACTAGGCCACCATTCCACCATTGTTTAGTGTTTTTGGTGGTAGAGGAAGTGTGTAATTAGTTGATTAATGGGTTCTACATCTGGAATTCACAAACTTTTCAGATTGTTCCTCTGCTGCAATGATCTAAATAAAGTATATAATTATTGCTAAACCCCTGCTAGGTCCTGATTCCACTCGTTCTAGCTTTCTAGCCTTTAAGCAAAACACAAAATATAGGGAAACGAAAGATTGGTCAAGGCATGAGAAGGGATAAGTTAATCCTCCATATAAATGCAGTTATATCCCACTGGATTATTACCTGTACACAATAGAGGTGGGGAAAACACCTTAAGCTCTTCACCTCTGGAAGCACCTATTTTATATAGTCATCCAAAATATACCAGAAATTCTCAAAACTCTTAAGAGCCCTATGTCCCTTATGGATGCTTTTAAGGTAAAACAACACTGTGTTGTATGGAAGCAAATCGTTACCATATTTAAAATGAAAAAGCATTTTCAGAAATTCTTTTTCATTTTAAGAATGTGGCTGCATTGTTTGGCTCATAAATGAATTTAGTAATCAATAATCCTGTTTGCATTTTCTTCTTTGACACCGCTCATCCTTTTACTTAATTAAAATGAAAAAGAAAAAGACATTTGAGATTTATTTTTCAAAATGTACTCCAGCAAATACATATCAAAATTAAATTTGAAATGTAAAATTTGAAAATGAAAAAGCATTTCTGGAAATGCTTTTTCATTTTAAGAATGTAGCTGCATTATTTGACTCATAAATGAAATAAGTAATCAATCATCATATTTGCATTTTAATTTTCTTCTTCAACACTGCTCATCCTTATACTTAATTAAAATGAAAAAGACATTTGAGATTTATTTTTCAAAATGTACCCCAGCAAATACATTCCAAAATTCTATTTGAAATGTAAAATTTGAAAATGAAAAAGCATTTCTGGAAATGCTTTTTCATTTTAAATATGGTAATGATTTGCTTCCATAGTGTTGTAGGTTGTGAGCTGTGTCAAATACAGAACAATAAAAATGTTAGGATTAAGAGGTTTTTCAAGCAGATCTAAAGTTTGTCCAAAAGATTTAATCTCTCAAATTTCTTACATTTTATTTTATTTTTGTCCACCTTTATAAAAGATCATCCTGAGATTAAATAAATGCAGGCAAAAGAAGATCAGGTCTTACCATTGATTTTGAGGTGAATTCCTCTCCCTACACACACCTTAGCTTTAGACAGCCCAGAGCAGAAATACAGCCCAGCATCCTCCTCCTCCACCGCCTGGATGTCCAGCCTGATCAATCCGCTCTCCAGGTTTCCTGTCCATTTTATACGACTGTGGCTTTCGTTGTTATAATCAATTATCTCTTTTATTATTCTGCTACATGAGACTCTCAGCAGCGGCAGTAGCTGGTCTGAAAGAAGCCGATACCAGGTGACCTCTGAGTCAGAGGTGAGGTTGCAGGTCAGAGAGACATTCTGCCCCCTGTGGACCACCAGTGTAGAGTGGGAACTGCTGGACAGGGGAGATTGGTGACATCCTGCAGCACCTAAGGAGAATTTACAAGTCAGAATCATAAACATAAATTACATGTCATATTTCTGGAACATGTCAATACCTTATTGAAATATTCTTTTTGAACCAGTGGCTATCATGGACAGGCAAAATGGTTACATGCCCTAAATGCTCCTAAAAAAGTTATTAAAGATGCAACTTTACTATATTTTTAAATATATTTTTATTTATTGATCTCACATTGGAAAAATTTACCTCTGCAATTAACCCATCCCCTAGTGGGCTGCCAACATGGTGCGCCCAGAGAGCAGTGTGGGGTTAAGGGTCTTGCTCAGAGAGCCAGAGTGGCAGTCTGAGGGAGTGGGGCTTCAACTCAGAACCTCAGGATTCCAAGCTCTGTGCCCTTAACACTATGCCGCCATACCATCATTTTTCTGTTGTTTAATTGCTGAAAAATAAAAGCAATAAACCACAACTGGTTGTAGGAAGTTTGAGGCTATATAGGTCCATCCAAACAAGGTTGCTGGTGCCTTTTTTCAAGCTCTCTATGGGCGAGAGGCAGAGTCCACCCTGAACAGGTCGCCAGTCCATCACAGGGCAACACAGAGACAAACAACCAATAACGCACACCTAAGGAGAATTTAGAGAAGCCAGTTAACCTAACAGTCATGGTTTTGGACTGTGAGATGAAGCCAGAGTATCTGGAGAGAACCCACACATGCTCAGGGAGAACATGCAGAAAGACCCCAGGCCAGGAATCGAACACAGAACCTTTTTTGCTGCAAAGCAGCAGTGCTACCCACTGCTCCACTGAGCACCCCTATGTTATGTGCTCTGGGCACATCCTTATTTTGTTAATTCTTCTTTCTAGATCACCCTATTTAAGTCCAATGTTAAACATATTGGCTGTTTCACTGTAATGATGAAATTGAGAAAACTTTTGTTTAAATTATTTAGCAGACTGTTTACTTTTTAAGAAGATTATCCCAGATTTGAAAGCGATTCTTCAAAAGATGTGTTATTATTTATTAAAAATTGAAAAGAAATTAATGTTCTTTAATCATTATATATATAAGGTACTATGATATTATATGTTTTGCTTCAGCTGTTTAAATTATTATAATGATAATAATAAGATTACGGTAGATCATATTTTTTTAACATGATTTAAAGTTAAAATCTCTAACAATGAAACACAAATTTGTCTGTGTTTCTTTGAAATAAAAAAAAAGAAAATGGTCAAAATTAAAAATTGTGACCTCAAAGGTGGACATACGCATCAGTCAAAAAGTTTGATTGGTCCAGTACTAAGCACATTTATCACAATTTCTGTATCGCATGAATGATGCAGAAATATCTGCAGATTAAATAATAAAAATTAGTTACTTACAAAGAAAAAGGACAATCCAAAAGAGAAATGCCATGTTAAGGAGAACAAATATCCTCAGGACAGACTGACAGACTAGCAGGAGGGTGAACACTGTGAACTGAACTGAGTTTAGTTGCAGTTTTTTATTACAGAGGAAGTTCAGGGGGACGTTGTTTTGCCACAGAATTCAGGGGAGACCACCAACATGTTTCTGCTATAGCAGAAAACGGAAGAGTTGGTGTTTTCCATGTGCAAATCAACATCAGCATTTCTCCATTTGAACCCAACTCAGAGTTCACAGATAACTTTCATTTCTGCAGAGAAGCTTAAACTGCCACATCCAAAATGACACGCCCGCTATTATTTCTCTCTCATTCCCTCTCTTTGCATAGTTTTTCACACTTCAGGTCTTTACAAATTTTTGTCTATTTAAACATTTTTTTTTTTATCTAGAAAACCATTAACAACTTTGTCAAGTTTTTAGCATTGTTTAGATTTTGAACATTTTGTTAAAAAATGAGGAATTGACACAAAAAATTGGAAAGATTATAGAGCAAAGACATGAACATAAATATGTAAAACACAAAAATAAATTAAATAATTAATTAATAGAAAAAAAAACAAAAAAAATTTCTAGATGTTTTAAATGTTGTTTTAACATGATGATGTTTTAACATCAAAATAGAGCTTTTCTTTAACATATATAAATGTTTACAAGACGCATTTTATCTAAAAAAGCACCTAAAAGGAGAGCTCTTATGATATAAAATTCCCTCTGGGGTTATTAAAGTATGTCTGATTCTGATTCTGATAAAGAATTCACCAATAGGAGCAAAAGGATGTGCTTTTATTTTGAAAAACAAGAAATCGAAACTTAAAGCGCGTCACTCCTGACTTAAAACTGAAAATCCTCAGCTGTCATCAACACACTTACCAGCAGCTGTGGAGGGAGGTCAGAGATGAAGATTCAACTAAGCTACCAAAAAGTAAACACAATGAAAAAGGGCCAAATGCGACTCTGGTAAGAAATATTTTTGTTTTCTGTATATTTTCTTTTATTTTCTTCTTTTTTTATTTTGTGACAGATATAGTTCAACAATATGTATTTAAACTTCTTTTTGAATATCTTTGTGTTCATAAGCTCTTAGTATTCTATAGTTTTCTCCATTAAATATGGCTTTAATCTGCAAATATAGCATAGATCCTCTTGCAGGATGCATAGAGAAGAGACTGCAGATGCAATGCACCACGTGTTGCTCTCTCAGTGGCCGCTGGGGGGCGCACTGAAAGGTTTCGTTTCTCTGGAAACTGCAACTCCTCAGACATGAAACCTAAGATAAATAACATATAATATCACATGCTTATCTCATGGGAGTGTATTTACTGTTAGTTTCATTTCTAGTATTTTTTCTCTTAATTATTAACCTATTTCAATCCTATACTTACAAAGAACAACTGTATTTGGACTCTTTAAACATAATATGTTTTCATCAAATGTATTATTTAATTCCTAATATTTTCTAATAATATGGTAATCTACATCTAGAGATTATAATTTACATCTAGAGGTTTTCTATCTGCTATTAAAAAAAATAATAAATATAGTATATGAATAAAATGTAAATAGTAAAATTAATAGCAGTAATACGATAACATTTATTTAAGCTATGGTTATAGGTTTTTTAAGTAGATGAGGACCAGTGCAGACATTATTTATAACTCTTTAAATTCAATAGATCTTGTTAGCATATATTGTCATTTTTTATTTAATTCAATCATCTTTGTCTTTTGAAAATACAAAACCGCATAAAAACTATTATTATATTATAAAATTATATTACAGCTTCTTGTGTTATTTATTGCAGTGGATCTTTTTTTTCTGTTTGTGTGGGTTTTAGGTTTTTCATATATCTGCAGTGTTTCCTTCCTGGCAATTTAGTTGGTGAGTATTCATGCGTAGTTTGTGGTGTAATTGAAGCATTTATTCGGATGTCTGTTCTTGAAAAGATTTCATAATTTCATTTTATCTGAAGCTTATCAGGGTTTGGTGTTTAGAGAGCAACACACCTAGATTCACATATTAGGCAAGAAATAAGAAGACCAATAGAAATTGGTTGGGAAGTGCCCTCTTAGATTTATATATTAATTAGGGCTGCAACTAACGATTATTTTGCAAATCAATTAATCTGTCGGTTGTTGTTTTGATTAATCAATTAATAATCAAACACTAAAAGGTTCCTTAAAGAAGATTTTTTTTAATGAAATTAAACCAGGGAAAACTAAAACGTTTCCATTTGAGGTGTCTTGGATAGAGCATATTAACAGACAAATTTATTTATTTTTTTAATCTTAAATGCAAAGTGTTTATATATATTTACAATCTTGGTATAATTACTGCTCTTAGTCGGTCGCTCTGTCAGCTAAAGGCATATTTTACAGCCTCTATACTCCATTTAACGATTTAACCGAATACTAAATTAGTTGATGATAATTTCAATAATCAATTAATCTGATTGTTTCAGTCCTAATATTAATAATGTATAATTTGATGTTGAAATCTCACTCAGCTGTGCTAAATATAGCTCATGTCTATTTGCTTTTATGGAGGTGGGGTTTACAAACAATAAGAAATAGTAAAGAAAAACTAATGTTTTAAACTCACAATATTGAGAAGAAATACAAAAACAAACTTTCTACATCTCTATTATGAATTACAGCTTAAATATTTTCATTGTTTCCAGTTGTCCTTAATACGGAAGAGGATTAGGGCCACTGAAAAAAAATAAAAAGTTAACTGATTTTTTAAATTTCAGTATAGTATGGGAAAAAAGTCAGAATTCTGACTTTTTTCCTCAGAATTCTGAGATTAAAGTCAGAATTCTGACTGAATTCTGACAATAAAAAAGTCAGAATTCTGAGAAAAATGTCAGAATCCTAAGATTAAAGTCAGAATTCTGAGAAAAAAGTCACAATGTTAAACTGAAATAAAAAACAAAAATAAGTTACCTTTTTTTTTTTCAGTGGCCCTAATCCTCTTCCGTACCTTAATATTTCACAGTTGTTAGTAAAATTCCAGCAATTTAGTTTTTATTTGCATATTACTCTGTATCCAATTTTTGAGTTCTTCCATCCATCTGAAAAACAGATGGCATGTAGAAAACATCTAAAAACTGTTTGTGTCCTCCAGACTCTTCGGCTCTGCCCTCTGGCGCCCAGCCAGTTCCCGTCATATCCATGGCGGGTAGTGAGGTGGTCCTTCCCTGCAGCTGGAAGGACACCCAGGCAAAGACGAACCCGTCCGCCTGCCACGTCCAGTGGATGTCTCCTCCACACACCGTATTTGAACAGCTTGGAGAAGACAAGTGGCAGGCGGCAGAGTTTGAGGGCCGTGTCGAGGTTCCTCAGGAGAACCTCCTTTCTGGGGATTGTTCCCTGATCATCCGGGATGTTCAGATTCGAGACACGGGGAAATATGAGAGCTTCATATTGGTGGATGGAGCGAAGGCCAGAAATAGCCGGGTCTTCGTTCAGAGTGTCAAATTATCTGTAACTGGTAAGTATAGAATTAGGAGGAATAGGTTTATTTTTAATCTCTTCCTTTTTACTGTGATAGAGCTTTATCTGTTTTTTTTTTTTCCCTAAATATTTTGTATTCATCTCTAAACAGGATCTTTGCTTTGTTCTCTTTCTCAGACCACAAAACCCGGGAGCTTCGAATGCCAGGTGAAGACCTGGTTTTGAAGCTCTACACCTCCCACTCATATGCAGTGGTCTTCCAGAGCAGGTTAGCTGGTCACATCTAAAATATATATGTAGATAAAAAGAAAGTTTGGTTTCAATTCAGCTCAGTTTATTTCTATAGCGCCAATTCACAACACACGTCATCTCAAGGCACTTTATAGTTCACCAGATCATACAGTCAAATTGATTGATTGTTTTCTATCTAAGGAAAACCAGTTGATTGATTGACTCACTGACTTGAATGCAATCCCTCACACTAAGCATGCTTGTAGCGACAGTGGAGAGGAAAAACTCCCTTTTAACAGTAAGAAACCTCCAGCAGAACCAGGCAGTGGTTGAGCCCTTTTTTTTTCATTTTGTTATAAATATTATTTGCTCCTTATACTGACTCTCAACATAAAATGCTTCGCTATGCAGAGTCTGCATCCTAAAATATATTATCCACAGTACAATCTGTTGTCATTAGATCCACATTTTTAATCAAACCCAAACATCCTATGATAGCTTTCATTATTTGGAGGCTTAATTCATTGCTAAGTTCATGGTTAATTAAAAACACATCAGTCGATCCGGGGTCTGAATTAAACAATTTTCCATTGTTGGGTCTGATAAGTGATCAGCAGGCTAAGATTAATCTAAATACTATTTCTTATTTTTAAAAGTATAACAAAGGTAAGAACTTAAACCGTTTGTAGTTTATAAAGTTATGAACCAACATCATGAAATTAGAGATTAGCTTGAAAACTAATCTAATAATTTAAATGTTTACATGAGGTTCTTTATTTTTGGTTGCTGGTTAAAAACAAAACTGTAAAAAAAAAACATTTATATCACATAACTCTAACTTAAAAAACAGAATAATGCAATAAGATGCATAACATGGTGCCTTGAAATTCAAAATATTAAATAACCTTTATGTTAATCTGTTACCTTGATGGAGGTTCTTAGGGCTATTGTCTTTCTGTAGTAGATATTTTAGTTGTTTTGGGAATAAAAGTCATTTAAAACAATCAGTAAACATGTTGCTTTGACTCTGCTTTGCTGTAAATAATGACACAGTGCAGCAAGTTGCCTTGCAAGTGAGAATGGATACAGTCTTTGGCAAAGTTTCTGTCTGATCCTGTCACAAAGCATTGAATTTGGATTCTCAGAGACAAAATAGACAGTTTCCCACAAACTAATGTTTTGGTAAGAGGCTAGACTCATTTAATTCAAGGTTATTTCAACAATCCTTCTAACACAGAGAAACTGCCTGTGAGGAATCAGTAAGATAAGACTCACATCTAGCAGATGTTCTGCTTGAGTAAATACTTTTTTGCAATAAAAGAAACTAAACAAGCTCACAATCACGTCATTAACTAAAACGTAAAATTATTTTTCTTATCTCAAAATCAAAATAAAACCTATTGTTTTGTTCTGTTGTAAACAAAAGCAGTCAGGTTTCAGAGCGCTTTCAGAGTTGGGTCTGCAGTAATGGTGCATCCTCCAGAGAACATGCATTTTTCAAAAATCTTTGTTTTATATTTCCCGTTTTGCACCAGGAACAGTTCAGAGTGGGTGAACTTGTGGAAGAGGGGTGATGAAAACACCGAACGCCTGGAAAAGCATCCACAGCTGGAGCAGTTAACGATAAAGAATCTACAAAGCTCAGATGACGGATTATACAAAGTTTTGGATGAAAACGACCTCTGTGTCAGCACAGTGCAGCTCATGATAGAAGGTGAGACAGCACAGGGTCACATGAACAAGTCAAAACAAAAGCTGTTTTCCTTGTTCTTGGACTTGTGAGGCTGAAACTAAAAAAAATGTTTTTGGTATTGTTTTAATGTGAGCCTAAATATGCATTATAATAATTATAAATTTTGTATTTATGTTTGCAGAGAAAGGGTACTCTTTCAGGGTCAATAAAAAGCAGGAAAATATTCCAACAGGTGAGAATTTCTGATTCTGATTTCTGATTCAAGAAGTCAAACTGACCTTTGTACTTTTAAAACAACAAGCACACAGTCTTGCTTTTTTTTTTTTTTTTAAATCCACACTAACTGTCCTGTAAAAGGATGAGAGTAATTTAGGAGTCAGTGTTCTACTTTAGTTTTTTTGTCTCATAGTCAAATACCAAAATATGTTACACATATCGACGTTTATAATTTATGTCTGACAGATACTGTTTTTGTTTGTACACTGCAAAAAATGGAAATCTAAATAAGTCATTTTTGCTCAAATTAAGTGCATTTTTTTCTTGATTTGAGGAGGTAAGTGAGACACTTTGCCAATGAAACAAGACAATTTACATTTAAAATAATAATGTCTTATTTCAAGTGTATATTATCTAATCCTCTTATTTTAGCAGTAAAAATACTCATTCCATTTGCAGATCATCTTATTTACCTGCTCAAATTAAGGGTAAATACACTTATTTTAAGACATTTTTTACTTATTTCTAGATGTTTTTTGCAGTGTAACTATTCTAAAGAAAAAGAAAAGGTCTTAAAAAAACACTTTGACCTAAAATAACATTTTGTTTCTGCTCTGATGTCTTTTTAGATGCTACAGGTAAAAGGAGCTACTCAGCTCTTCTCCTCTTGTCTGCTCTGCTCTCATGTCTCCACGTTTTTCATCTTCACTGAGACATTTGTTTTCTGCAGAGTAACTTTCTGAACAACTACAGAACATGCAGAGTTTTGCACTTTATGCTCAACAGACAGAGTTGCTTTGGACATAAACAAGTCTTGTGTGTTGAATGGATGCGTTCAAGCATAATTTCATTAGGAACGTTTGCAGCTGTATCAACAGGCCTTGCTCTCCTGGCTATGATTGTAGTCCCCAAAGGTGACAGTGGGGTTGTTCCGGTTCTGATGCCCAACAATTAAAAGGTGTTTCTGTGTTTTAAAAAAAAGTTTATTTACTAATGCGTAGCAGATTCTTACCTTTGGAGGGTGATGCAGACCACGATTCTATTAATAAATACCTTATGAAATAGTTTTTTATATGTCATTAATTTACTAAAACTAGAAATACATAATGCATAACTAATTATATGGACCTCTGTTGAATTTATTTTTTTAAATATAATTTCATGATTTCATAAATTGATTCATGTTCCTGCACTGAATCACACCATGATTTCATTAATTTAATGTAACACATCCATCAAAGTCAAGAAGGCGGGACTAGGGCCGCTCGCATAGAAACCCTGACGTCTGATTGGCTGCTTCTAACTGCAAGATAAAACTTTTTCAATATTATCACTGGATTAGGCGGTAGGAACTTCAAAAAGGCGTTGCAATTCTTTAAAACACAATAAATAAGCAAATCCAGCCTCCAAATCCTTAGTTTGGTTTAAGTTATATCTAACTTGCTTATGAAAGAGCCTTATGTGGTCTAGTAAGGTGTGGGAGATGCCAGCGGCTTTAAGTGAATTAAAGTTGGCCCCGCACACTTACCAGCACCCTCATTAACTTTTAATAGGCCAAACAATCGATATAGGCTAGAATTGCTGTCCCAATGTGGTGCAAACAAATGGCGAATAATTTTTTTGTTTTGTGAAAATGTTGACAGAGCGAAATAAAACCAGGAAGAAGTTGTTTTATCTTGTGCAGTGAGAAACAGCCAATCAGATGTCAGGATTTCTATTTTTTAATTCATGATGTGCTTCAAGAAACTCGAAATGAATTTATTAAATCACAAAATGATTATATTCTCTTTTTTTAACTTAAGTGAATAAACTTACCCGAGGCCCTTATAATTAATTACGTATTCATAAAAGAAATTCAGTCATTTCCAGTTTTAATAAGTTAATGACACATTTAAATTGATAAGTTATTTATCTACTGTATTGTGACACTCCTCACGAGGGCTGTGGGGGGGGTTGATTCGGCGACATATATCTTGATTTCCAGCTGCGCGATTCATCGATCTTTCAGTTCATAGTATGGATTTTTTTTTTTATCATGCAGCTTTTATATTAGTTAACCACTGGAAGAATCTGTTGGAAGTGTGTCTCCTAGGAGGTTTTTTTCAATCTTATCAGTACAAATGTTCGCCTTCTTTATAATTTCTACCTAATCTAAAGCAAGTTATTCATGAAGACTTTGGGAGATAATTATTTTTGTGAACTGCTTTCAAAATACCTTTAATACAAAATACTGAGATGTTTGCCATTGTTAATATATGATTTCTATCACTCTGTATCTGAACCAAATATTTACACACTGCTTTTCTACATATTTAACTCTTTATGTAGCTTACAATGTTTTTTTTCCCCTTCTGTTGAAGTTATAATCTAAGTTTGATTTAGAAACCTAACTAGCCTTGTACATTGTGAGAAAAGAGGTTCTTCATTTTAAGTGTAGTTTGTCAAGAGGTTTAAAGCCAGTATACATATTACATAATATTAGTTATAAATTCTTAATTTAGCAAAATGAGAGTTAAGCTGCTCCCAGAGGCTGAAGTTACTGGTTAGTTTGAGAGGAAAACTATCTTCTATGTACTTGGACTCAAAGTTAGGAAAACATTTTGTTTTATAATTTGTAAGTTATTTTTTCAATTAAGAAAGAACAAATCATATAAAAGCAGTTCCATTTTAATTTCTTATTTTGGTACTGATTTCAACATGGAGAAAATGGATAACGAGCACACATAAATAAACAATATCTGATAAACGTTAACGCATCACTGCAGCAGCATGAACTAAAACATCAAACACAGTAACCTCTCCATGTGTCCCACAGTCCTGGTTACCTCAGGACCAAAACAATATTTAGAAGAATTTATTTCTATGCTTGTTATCAGTTGAAAAGTTATTTTAGTAGGGAAATCAGAAATTGTAATAGGTACTGTTTGGTTNCCTCTCAGAAACAAGGCTGGCTTCAGTCTCCGGGCAACCTCATCTGCTTTGATTAAAAATATTAATATAAAAAACAAGGGTAACAGACAAACAAAACCTCACTTCAAAATCAGATGTTTTACTGTGAAAACTGGTTTGAAGTTATAAATATACAAAAAGTTACATAAATATTTACTATCCCATAATTATTGATATTGACTGTATCTATAAAAAAAAAGCACTAAAAATAAATATAAAAATCTAAACTTTTTCGGTAGAATCTTTAAAAGCATGAAACCCGAGTTAAAAAAAAGTCTGTAATAAAAGAACTGCTGAAAAAAAGCCCCCAAACTGAGTTTTAAAGTGTCAATAAAATATAAAAACTTAACCAGAAGCACGTGTGACTTGTGTGATTTGAACAGGAAGGTAATCTGTATAAAATGTTTTTGATTATTTATTCAATAAAAAAATGCAAAGTAAACAGTTTTGGTCTTTAATGATTCATTAAGTCTTCAGGATATTAGTTTACATGGGAATGACGACATGAACAACTTCACAGGAATGAGAACACAAAGAACTTTTTACAGCCCAACAAAGGAACGACTTCAGGAAGCTTCAGTCAGGGAATTTCCTTACAAGTAAATCAAAAGCCTTCCCTAAAATATTGCCTCTTTTTTGTCATCCAAAAAAACATGAATTAAAACGCTATTAGAAATTCTGACCCTTTGCTGTTTTTACACATTTCACTTTTTAACAGAGGCAATTCTGATTTTCAAGAGGAATTTAATTTGATCCGCTGATAGTTATTAGAGTGTGCTCTGATTCATTAGCAACAGGTCACTACATTTTTTTTATTTGAGAGGCCTTCTTAATTGATGAGATATATCTGAGGCACAATCAGAGGCACTGTAGCAATATCAGATCTTTACAAATAAAAAAAATGATTAATTGACATGTGAGATTTGAGCCATTTCTATTTTATACACATTTCATAGGTCATAAATATGTATTTAATAGGCATTTAACGGGAGCAGGGTTGGAGAAAATGAGAACATGTTTGCAAAAGCTTCAATGAATGAATTGTCTTGGTTTTTCTTGGTATTAATGCTTCAGGAAGTAACGATCTAAAGGTCGATGGCTCTAGTCTAAACAAAGACGGGAAGTCAGCAGTACTGAGAGATGCTCCTTGGCTTTTATTATCAGTATATAAATAGGATTTGTTGACATGAAGAAATTGCGTTTCCTTTTTAGGGTCAGTCTCTATTCTTAAGCTCAGTTCAAGTAGTTTTCCAGAAGCCGGTGCAGCGTTATGATTCAGAAATCAGTTTCCTCTGACGCAGGAAAGCCTAACTACAGGCTTTCTGAGAGAAAACAACACCTGCCTGCACACATGACAAAACTGCTGAATTTTCAATTTCAGTTTAGCAGGTGTCCACTTAATGTCTCAGATAAATACTTTCAGTGTCATGATTTTAACCCCAACATTTAATTGTTTTAATACATACTGGGGGGGAAAGTAACAATGAATCTAATTCCTTAAACTGATAATTTCAACTGGGATTTAGCAGCTGGTTGGATGATCGAACTATTGCTGCTTTATGTTCATAGCAGTTTCCTTTTTTACTATTAAAGCAATGCATCTTCTTATCTTGTCAAAAGGGAATATTACGGTCATGTGTGAATTACTTATTTTACTTTTTAAGGCCTAAAAGGGTTTCAAATGATGATCAGAGGAAGAGATGAAAGTACCTCCTTCCTGATCTGTGATGCAACTTGGAAAAAAAAGGGGGGGGGGCTATTACATTTCAGCAAGCCTTAAAGAGGATGGATTATCTTCCAGACTGAAGCCCTGTTCGTCTGGGTGTTCCCACGCAGAACAAGCCGCCTTTTCAAAAGTTAGGTTTATGCTTCTTCACCTCCACCATGAGATGGTGGAGGTTGATGAGCTCAGAGCGGACGGCCAGGCTGCGGAACGTCGGCTGGTTGAGGATCTTGTGGAAGCCGTGGTAGTACTGGATGAGCTGAGTCAGAGCGCCCTGCAGGGGCACGACAAACGAGGAGAGGTGGTTAAAGTTTGCAAACTGGCTGAGCAACTCTTGTTTCCACTTACAGAAATATCTTTAATCTTTTTTTTTTCCTTTGACCTTAAGTGAAGCTAGCTCAAGCTAATAAAAATATGCTTGTAAATAATTAACTAATGCAGAATCTCGTAAAAAAAAAAAAAGAAGCAGTTTTCAGTGTTGAGTCTTGCAAAAGATGGAGACACCAAATCAATAACTTTGTTACCTTCCAAGCTTTCTAATTCATATTTTATTAAATGAATTCAGTGAGGTTCACTATTCCGCTTGTGCAGCAAAACATCTACATGACATGACACTGTCACTTATTCATCACACTGTGTTTTTTTGGATTAAAATAGGGACACCTCCAAGCCTAATTTTGAAGTCAAACACTCAAATTTTAGTTTCATCAAACCAACCCGAGCTGCTGCTTCTCAGAATGGCATTTCAGGCTGTCTCACAACAGGATGTATTGCATTGTGGGTAATGATACTCTATTACAAGCCTTTTTTTTTATTTTTGGAGTAGATTTCATACCAAATAAACACGGATGTTTGGGACACAACTTTTTTATCTCGAACAGCGTAATAAATGAACATAAGCATCAATGTTTGCAATTATAGTCTGATAGAAGATTAAAAAGATTGTTGAAGGTCAAAGACTGGCTGTGGACACAAGTGTAAATTCGGGGTAAATATAATTAAATTTCATGTTGAAAGGAGATCAAGTAAAATAAAAAAATCATGAACAGGCAGCAGTAGATGAGGCAGACTGATTCTGGTTTGAATAACACACCTGCTGAACTGCTCACCTGTATGATGCTGGTTCCATTTTTGAAGTTCGTAAAAGACCTCATAACATCTTGACTCATCGCCTCCACTGACTGCTTCCAGGTGCTGGAAAACCCTCGGACCAGCTGGGTGATCCGAGCTGCACACAAACACTCTTATTATGCATTTAGAACCGTTTGTTCTCTCTATCCATCATACAGAAAAGAGATGGACAGTATGTTTTGGCTTCTTTGCTTTATGATCAACTTTAGCCCATTTCCTGACTGGTTTCGTATATGACTGAAACAAAAGAAAACAGGTATGAGGGTTGTGGTTGTGAGGGGAAATGCTTTGGTTGTCATCAGACACAAAAGGATGTGGGAGGCTCAAGTGTTTTTAGAGATTTGGACAGTTAAGAAATAAAACTGCATGGACAGCAGAAAGCTGAAGAGGGAAGTGGCTCATTGTTCTGTAAAACAAAACTGGAGGCTGAAATGAAACAAACAAGTTAAGGTGTGAAACTAGAAAGGTGTAATGTTTCGTTGTGACCGTTTACACAACAAGCAACAACTACAATAGAAGCAATAATTAAGCAAGCTACGGATTTATCTGTGGATTTGCTAAAGTCACAAAACTCAACGACTAAATCCCTTCGATTTTGAAACAGCATTTTCAGTTAAAGCATCTGAAGAAATAAACATTTCCTCATTTTCATGAAACCTTTACTTAGGCAATAAATCTTTATGTTAACAGCTGCCTTTGCTGAAAGAGAAGAAGCTGTTTTGGGGGATTCACTGTCAGCTCTTCAGGTGAAGTTGGTGCGTTACAGCCTTTCCCTCACCTTCTTCATTCTTTAGTCGGTCCAGCTGGCCTTTCTCCATCAGTGCTTCAGCCTCCTTAACAAAGGCAATCATTCCTCCAAAAGGAGGGGAAAGAATCTCCTCAATAAACTCCTGGGAGATGGAGAAAAAGCAGAGAGGAACTTTTAGAGGTACATTTGCTTAAAGTGGATTTAGAAAAAGAAACAACCTTGAGGCTAACTTCTTTTTAACACCCAATGTGTGATTAAGTTTAGGATCAAGCAGTATTATCTTTCAGGATTCTCAGCCCTATTAAATTGCCTTTAATAGGATGGAAACTGGGAAGGTTCACCACTGTTAATTGTCTTCTCCTTTAGTAGACAATTTCTGTCATTAAACTTCCAGAAATCCCCTAATTTTAGAGTTTATCTTGTAACTTATGCTTCAGGTTGTTTTAAGTGACTTATTGGTTGGACATGTCTGGGTGAATCTATTTAAACCATATCGAAAATGCAATTAATCACAGCTAATGTATGATTTACCAAGGGTATCCATTTTTCTACTATGGCCAGGCATGTTTTCCTCCTTTTTTTGTTTTGATATTCGACAAGCAACATTGATGGTGACATTTATCCTGAAGTTTTTTATTTTCTAACTTTTTATATATCTGTAACCTCCATATACTACAGCTTTTTTGTACAGAAAAAGGGCTATATAAGGTAGATAACAGCAATATGCATAAAAAAGACAGAATCAAATACCTAATACAGAATAAATAAATAAAAGATTAAACAAAGACCAACCAAAAAAAAATGTAATTATCATAATTATTAACCATCAGTAATATAATTATTTTAATTCAAAAGGGCATAAAGAATAAACATAAGAACCCACCTGTGTTCTAGCGAGTAGCAACTGTTGAAAACTTTCTACCTCTTTACTGTCATCTGCTGCCCTCTCCTGGACAAGTTAGAAAACAACAACCCAATCAGGACTCAAAACAAAAATGTTTGTGCCGCCAATGATTGAAAATGTATAAAGAAGTTTTCTTTTTTACACTGTGAATCTATAGATTACTGTACAAATTAAACTTCAAGTGGTACTCACCATCAGGACGCTGAGCAACATGTCGTAGTTGTTAATCAGGAAGATGAGCTGATCTCTCCTGGAGGGAAACTCTGCGGCCATCTTCAGCACGAAATTTTCAACATCAACCTGCAGACAAAAAAAACAAAACCCAAAACAATAAACTCAGAATCAATAGAATGAATAAATGTCGTCAAAATGATTCTGTTTTGTTTTACCCCACATAGGAAACCTGTTTAATACCAACTGTAAAAATAACTAAAGTCACAAATGTTTCTAAATAATTTTAAACAATGAACCATCTTGCTATCATTATTCTGAATTTGGACTTCTAAGGTCCTTCCAACATCACACTGAAACACCCTTCAGAGACATATTCAATAAACCTGTTTGTGTGTTACCTGCAGCTGAGCCAGCAGAACGTTGGTCCTCTCATTAGGAAATGTTTGGTTGATGCTCACAATAGCTGAGGAGAACTCTGCATAGCGCCGAGTGATCTGAAACCGGCAAACACTGAGTCACTTTAACTAACAACTCTTTACTCTTTGTGATGAAATATCGGTTTGACCTGCTGGCCAGTTGCACGAAGAAATGCATACTTTCACTGCAACAGCTTAAAAAATATTTATTCAGAAATTAATATTTGAGGTATTTCCAAAATGTTGCATTACATGCATGTAACTATAATGTTAGATTATTTGCAGAAACAATAATTAAATTGCATTCTACCATACTTCTCTCTTTGAATCAGCTATGGAAAACTATTCACCCTGAACAACCAGCTACTTTAGGAAGAACCTTTTGTTGCATACTATCCTTCTAGAGCAGTGATGTCAAACGTAAATCATCAGGCCCGAAGTCCTGCAACTTTTAGGCTACATTCACCCTGCAGGCCTTGATGCTCAATTCCGATTTTTTGTGAAATGCTTTTTTTTTTTTTGCATTGCTGTTTACATTTCCAAATATATGCGACTCGTATGTGATCTCCTGCGTGAACTGCATTCATACAACCTAAGTGTCCTACATGCGCAGCAGAAAACAATGACGCAACAAGCAAGCGTGCTCTGTGTTTATGGAAGTAAACATGGATGGTAGTGCTGGAGAACATCTAGCGATCATTTCCAACCTTAAAAACTCAATCTTTCCAAGATGGTTAAACATAAATACTACTCTTGGCTGTTCAGACAAAGGCCGCATTTGAAAAGATCAGAGTTGTATCAGATTCAGGACCACGTAGCCAAGCAGCCTGGGTCGCATTGGAAAAAAATGGATCTGTGTTGTTCAGACAGTCATGAAAAGATCAGATGCGGGTCGCATATGGATAAAAAAAAAAATCGGATTTGGGTCACTTCAGGCTGAAATGTGAACGTAGTCTCAGATGCATCTGCCACGCTGTTATGCAGCGAAGCTCTAAGGAGCTCTGCTCTGATAATGAGCTATTACTGAAATCAGGTGTGTTGAAGCAGGAATAGATCTAAAAGTTGCAGGTTTAAGGCCTTCAAAGGCGTTTGAGACCACTGCTCTAACGGCAGTCAGTGACTCTTTTCTAGAATACTGTTTACCAACTAGTCTTTCCCAAGATTATTTAGGCCATATTATGGACTAAGAGTCAAGTTTGTTTCCTATTTGTCTTATGTACGGTAAATCAATATTTAGATAGAAATGCAGTTTTGGCTCTCCATTACCTGGGAGGCCTAAAAACTAAATAAAAAATATCAAACACTTAAAATATTTCAGTCTGTATGTTGGAGTGAAAATAGACTTTCTGATTGTATATAGACTGTATATCTCATTGAAAAACATAATTAGGTTGTGTGTGGCCCCACATACGTAGTGCGGTCTGGTGTCCAGCACTCCCAGTTTCTGAGGGTCAGTGTTTCTGATGCTCTGGATGTTCATCTCCAGAAGGAGTTCAAACCTGGGCCATAGCAGCTCCAGCACAGCCTCCCAGTACCTGAAACACATTCAGAACTTCAGCCTTTTTCAGGTGACATTAGGGCTTTCTCAGTAATACAGTTAATATCTCTATATAGCTAAACTGAGCTTTAATGTTAAAGATGAGTTAAGATCATACAGCCAAGGCTAAAACTCTTAAAATAATCACTCTTTGCATTCTTTTTGACATCATTAATATCAGGTTAAATTAATCTCCAGCTCATATTTTCTGTTAATTTGACTAGTAATAGAGTTTACCATATTAATGTTTACAGCTATCTGTGTTGAATGACTGAGGAGACATTCTCTTCACAGAATTTTTATCTAAAGTTTCTAGACAAAAATGAACCCATGATATCCTTTCCTGGACATGCAATGCAGATATACAGTACTAAGAATAACAGAATCATAAATGTGTTGCACTAGTTGTTCATTAGTTACTTTAAATGGCATGAAAAAAAAGAGCAAGTGAATCAATATTATACGTTTTCCATTTCAATATGAAACTAACTTGTCAAGAGCAGGAATGTCCCTCTTTGCTGTGATGGCTCTGAATCTGAGGATGATGTGGATGCAGAGAAAGATAGCGATGCTGTCGTAGCAGTCGGACACGTAGGTGGACATGCTCTTCTACAGACAGACACAGAACAGGATCATTTATGTTTGAGCTGTTTAGAATTCTGTTTACTTTTTCCTTGAAAGAAATTTTAAAGGTTTCTCTTCTCAACAGCAGGATGAAATCTTACAACCAACAATAGTGGAAAAAAGAAAGATGCTCATACCAGGAACATGCTGAGAGTTTTTCCCATGATACAGTTGAAGAGATCAAGTGCAGAGTTTCCAGCTACCATGAAGAAATCACACAGGAAGAGGAATTCTCTGCAGCCGTTGTCCAACAGGGCATAGTGCTGGCTGCGGAACAACGTCTCATAAGGATACTGAAAAATAAAGATGGTTTTGTTCAATTCATGTCATTTTTTGCTATCATTTTGAAAATAACTAGTCCAATGCTTTTATTACTTATTTTATACCGTAGAATGTAAGAAAATGCTTGATTAAGTAATTTACTATAACAGGGAACAAAGGTCAACAACAAAAGGTATGAAAAGAATCTATCAGCATGAGAGTATCTGATATTTTAGATGCTGGTCAATAAAATCGATAATATTTTGGCTAATATTGGACCAATATCCAATATTAAAATCAGATTGGGACGTCCCCAAAAATATAATAATGCTCACACAACGTTAGATGAGTAAATTTGTAAATTTTATATAGATAGATCTCTGGTTAGCCTGCAATTCATAACATGTAAACTTTTATGATCCTTCCTCTTAACATCAGAACTGAAAGGAACCATAATCACTCAAATTAAAAAATTGCCCAACCCTAAATTGTATGCAGATAAAAAATTTTTTATCCATTTGAATAATAATAAAGTACCTGAGTGAAGTTGGCCCCCCCACCTTATTCAAATCAGACAAAATTAGTGTCAAACGTTTGTGCTACGTTTGTGCTGGTTTGTGCCGCTATTGTTCTAAAGATATAAAGAGATGTTTCTAGAGGTCATCAAAGGTCAACCAGCCCCCCCACTTTCTTCAAATCTTCAAATCCAAAGCGGCACAAACGAAAATATTTACTGCACAAATGTAGCACAAACGTGGGGGGGCAACTTCACTCAGGTTAATAAAGTTTATATCATAAATGTTTATCTCACCCTGCTTTCTCCTCTCTGAGCTGTATGTGGAACCAGGATGGGCCCTTCCAGCTCTGCAGGACTCAATATGGTCCCCCTCTGGCCCAAAGTGAAGATGGTGTTCCTGTTCTTTAAGGAGGGCTTGGAAAAGAAACCTGCAGCTTAAGGTCAAGGAGCGTAAAACAAGGCATGGATACATGCTGCTGTCCTATGTCTGACATTTATTTGTAATAACTTTCCCCAGGGGCCACACAATGGCAGCCCACTGCTCCCCAAGGGGATGGGTGAAATGCAGAGAGGAAATTCCCCCACTGTGGGAGAATAAAGGGATTTACATTTACATAACTTCATGACATGCATGTTCTTACAACATTACATTTTTTTGAAATCAAAAGAACCTTACTTTTTTTTTTTTTACTTTTAGCTAAATATAATCACACTGCCACCTGATTAGACATGGAAAACAAACAACATAAAACAAAAAACATATTTGGGAAATCTTTCATTTTATTAATGACAAAATGTTCCTTTAATTGTTTTTTTTTTTTTTTTTTTTACCTTTTGAACATTCATGACATCACACACTCTCAGTCTCTGCTGCTTCTCTTTAGGCTTATTTCAAGTCTCTCAAAACTTGTAAAAACTGCAGGACAGTCAGGTGAACTGCTGATGTCATTGTGACTAAATAAATAAAAAGGCAGCAAATATCAGTTTGATTAAATAACACTATTCTAATTTTTACTTAAATTGTACGATCAGGTGTATGATTCTAGTTTGTCTTTCAGTATTTACACATATTTACATGTCTGGGAGCTCATTATATAGAGGCAACAGGACTGTTCTGCTTTTTCTTTTATGTTTTTCCAAAAAGGCTGTTTATTATAGCCTTAGAAAAGAAAAATCTCAACAAAAAATCTAAGAAACCTTTAATGAAATACCTTAAAAGTATTAAATCTAAAAAAAAAATATATGTTTTTTTAATATACAATTTTTATGAAAATTTGTTTTTTAATACAGAGCTTTACTATGCAGTGTGATCAGAATCTGTGATAAAGAGCAGATTTGAAAGGATATCTTTCTTTGCTGTATCTTCCACTCCCATCAGGTCGTCTTTATCCGCTACCTCCTCATACTGAAGGAGAAAAAATTTACATAAACATGAAATCCTCAGCATAAACTCCAACTGCTGTTCCCACATCCTGACAGTCTGGGACCTGTGGTTTAACAAAGCTGCAATAAAACAGAGAGAGCCTCATGATGGATCCACCGACCTGCACTTTGAGAAGCCGCCCGCTGTAGGACTTGAAGTAACTGTAGTAAATCTTGCTCATAGTGTCCACGTACTCATCCCTGATTTCTTTAGCAACAGTTCTTTCATTAGCCAGAAGAAACTGGTAGAAAAATCTTCAGGAGGACGAACAGAAGGACATTGAGTCATTTCCACTCAGTTTTAAGAATACAAAAGCAATACAATGTAAAACATCTAACAAAAAAACAATCTTTGGTTAAACTTTAGCTGCTTTCAGGGTTTAATTCTTACATAAAACTGGAATGAGCCCTTTTTAAAAGTAACCATAATGTAGAAAAGCACACACCTGTATTTCAGCAGAGTGTTCTGTGGGATCTGATAGTTTGTCATCGGTTTCCTGAAGGAGTAGATTTTTTGCAGAATAAACTCTCTGATCTTTGAGACGGCCTGAGGGGAAGAGAAATCAGCACATTCAATGCGTGTGAAGGAAACACATCCAACTGTGGTGGATTTATTGGTATAAATACAAGCTATTATTTCACACATTAGTTAAAGTTACATAGAATAACCTTTACTGGAACAAGTGTTTAATTATCCAGCAAGTAAACATCTAAAGAAAGGACTAATAAGCAAAGAATTTTAACACAGAAAAGCTGAATCCATTGATTTGTAAAGGTGGAGGTTAGGTTTCTGAACACCTTGTAGTTCTCACCATAATGCAACAAGGCTCTTATGATTCAAACTTACCTTGAGCTTGAGGCGATCAACGATGTCCTGGATGTCGGAGCAGGCCAACGTCTCTCTAAAGCTCAGCTCTTTGGCAAAGTTGATCTTTGTGTTGAGCTCATGGAGCTGCTCAAGGAAGTCCTGCTCCGTCACTGGACTTTCCATGATGGTGCTGCAGCGACAGGAAAACATCATCAACCCAATTCAACTGGATTTTTCCTTCGCTCACATAGCTTCATCTGACTGAACGGCTGTTATGCAAAACTGAGGTTGTTGTTGGATGTTTCATAGTGATTCAGTTTCCTATATTTTAATTCTAATTTTTTTATTAATTCAGTAACATGTTTAGACATCAATTTAATATGTTGATATCATAATTACACCAAAACAACCAGGGAAGAATGTTAGATCCCTCCTCTCTGTCATAATGCTTTCAGTCTTTCCTGTAAATGTTGTTGAACTTACGAGATCATGACTCCGGGCACCATCAGCTCATCCACCAGCTGGCTGAGGTGGCTGCGAACAGCCTGCCTGTTCTTCAGTCGCACGTTCATACTGACTGACTGCTGCTGCAGGGTCTGGATCTCACTGCTGATGGAGGAGAGGTCGCTCTGAAAGCCACTCAGCATACCCTCCATACGCTGGGGGAGTAAAAAGAAGAAACAGCCTAATAAAGCTCTATATTCTGCAATGTAACTCAAGAACTGAAAACATATTTTAGCTAAGCCTTTTGGGTCTTACACAAACAGAACCACTTAATAAATACCACCTTTTCTATCAGATTTTTGGGAATATATTTCTATATTGATTCACTAACAATAAAGAGAACTGTGAGGACCTCTGCTCTTACCTCCAATATGGAGTCACAGGCCGTGATCTGGTTGTGGAGATGGGCAATGTTCTGACTTTCTTTAATGTCTAACATAAAAGTGCTCAGGAAGACATTTTCTGTTAAAGGATTTTTATGCTTAAAAAGAGCTCAGTCAAAAAA
>NW_015152212.1:0-12837 GCF_000732505.1 Cyprinodon variegatus
CTCTAAACGATTCAGTGGTACCTGTCCCCCCATGCAGAACTGTTTCTCTTATCATTCATGGTGCTTGCAGAAGAAAACCACTGGAGAGGAAAACATCCTCTCACTATGTGCCGTGGAATGGAATAAAGGTCTGGAATTACAGAGGAGAGCGCTCACAACCAAGCCTTGAATGTTCAGCAACACAGACTTTGCACAGAGTTGAAGACGAGCAATGAAACATTTTGAGACTTTGTCGCTGTTTTAAACTGTGTGAAAGAAAGTTTTCTTTTAATCCCCATTGGCTCAGTTATTAATAAGTCAAACTATACCTTTCATTTTATGTGTAACTTAAGCATTTTTTATAGTAATTTGCATTCAAATGGATCAGTTTTTAGAAACACTGTATTAGTACTCCATGACTTTTGTTTCCCTGAGGTAATGAGACACTGAGATCTGCCATTTGGATGAACAATGATCCATACTTATGTTGTCAACCCAGACAACGAGGAACACAGTAACAAGGGCTCTCTGCAAGGGAACTGCCAACAAGAGTCGTGTATTAGGGTCAATGGGGCTCCATAGGTCTGACTTTAAATACACCCTATGTCCAATTTTAAGTATGGTGGAAGATCTGTGCGGCAGTGAGTTGTTTTTCTTCCAAATTTAACTTGTATCCTTCAAATAACCAAAATATAAATGTATATATATATTCAAATCTTTTGGCTTCTGCTTGTAAACTAAAAAAAAGGTTTACATTGGACTCTGAGGAAAAAAATGATCCAAAACATTTTGCCTAATTAACACATAATTAAATGTAACCTCTGTCTATGACTTTCACCGTCATAGACAGACTGAAGGAAAATATAAAAGTTAGGGTATGAAATAAGATGAATGTCAATAAAACATGCTTGTGTGTTTTAGGTCTGTTAATTTAAGTCAATTAACTTGTATATATTTTAAATATATATTCTTTCGTTGTTGTCAACTCATGTGACATCAGATGTTTCATATGTGGCAGTTTACAAGTTATTAATACAAGTTATAAAGTTACAGCTTGACAACAATACAAATAAATCCATCCATCCTCTCCCACTTATTCCATCAGGGTCACTGTGGGTGCCTATCATTATATAGCATTATATGGACGGGAAGCGGGGTACACCCTGGACAGGTCGTCAGTCTATCGCAGGACAATTTAGAGATGCCAATTAACCAATTAACTATTGGAGGAAGCCAGAGTACCCAGAGAGAACCCATATGTGCATGGGGAGAGCATGAAACTCAAAGCAGAAAGACTCTAACTCAGGAATCAAACCCAGAACTTCTTGCTGAAAGGCAGTGGTGATACAAACAGTCCCATCCTCCAGATCCAAATAGAAATCATGTTTCACAAATAAACTAGGACAAATCATAAATTTATTACGACAAATAACAGTTTAAACTACAAAATAAAGATTATGAGCACAAATAAGAAATGTAAAAGCAAGTTTAACTTATGAGTGCCAATCACAATTTAAGGTTGCAAAACATTTCCAATCACAAAATTTACAACCAGGAATCTCCAATTCATGAGTAAAATGTGTGATTCTTACTCTTAAATCTTTAATTTGTACCAGTAGTTTTGCAAAGTTGTAATTCCATATATGTGTATTCTCACAAATAAAAAATGTTGTCACTTGCATGTATAAGATAACAACAAGGAAGAAAGAGAAATCTTAAATTTAATCATATTATAGACTTCAGACACTTAAGCATACATTTTTATATATATAAATATAGCATGTATCTTACTCCAAACTATTCTGTATGTAAACAGGGTGGGCATCTGTATGGTGGTTTTGCTTGTAAGCTTTTCACCCTCTGAATAGATGTTCTGGAACAAAAAAAGCTTTGTCTTCTCTAAATTCCTCCAGCTGTGGTCACACTACCACAATAAACAGGTAATGTAATTAACAGCTTCTTACACATCTTTACCAGTGGCACTACCTTAGTTGTTTTTCCTTTTTAACACCTTTTATTTTTATTTATTGTTAAGGGCTTTCCAGATGCACTTCATTTCTGCCTTCATCTTTTGTTTAGGTCCTATTATTTTAGTATATTCCTCAGTGTGTGGCCTCTCATTGATTTTTAATGTTTTGTTTGTACATTCAGTGTTTTCTCTTAAGACAGTATTTGCTGTTGATCTTTTTTTGTGAAGTTTCCTCTTCATCAGTCTTATTTCCTCTGTACTCACAGCTGTCCAGCATTCATTCCCCTGATTAGTTTCACCTGGTTTCCATCTCATTGACCACATCTCCTCTGTATATAAGCTCCCCAGGTTTTCCCTGTTCACTGCTAAGTCCTTTACCACAAAGCAGGATAGTGGGTTAGCGAGACAATTTAAGGTTCAACCCAGACTTCATGATACCACAAAGACGGATTCATTCTTAGCGAGGCTAGTCACCATGGTGACATATTCTAAATCACAAATCTGCTCCAGGGCAGGTTAGCTTTCAGAATTGCTCAGAATCCTGGAAAACGCTCCACCCAGCAGCCAGTGGGCCAGACTGGCATATATGCCAGATCCTAGAACAGTATGTTGGCTGCGCAGCATGCAGGAGTCCACTTGGCTGTACACCGTACTGAAGAGTAAGTACCTGGACTTCTGTGAAATTATAAGTTGGTATATATATATATATATATATATATATATATATATATATATATATATATATATATATATATATATATATATATAGTTTTTTTAACAGTATAAATGTGAAGGCAAAACTGAAGCTGCAGAGTTTGGGGATTAATGGTGACAGCAGGTAAAAAAAAAAATAAAAACTTAGATTAACAGTGTAATGTTACTCTCAAATGAACCATTGATCATGTAAAGCAGAGAGTCTCTATAGCGGTTTTCCCACTGAAAACATAAAATTAACACTTGTTATTCAAAATTGGGCCAAACTGCTAACAATTGGCATTTGGATCCCATCCCATTTGCAACAAAAAGTTGGGTCTGACCACTAGCTGGTAAGCTGCGTGGTCTCTGTCCCCTCACTGCTGATTGTCTGGAGACACCATCACGCTGAGTTACCGTTGATGATGTCATTAGTGTGACAGAAATCACGAAAGTAAACAATGGAGAGCAACATGGAAGGAAGCCAGGGTGTAATAAGTGTGCTTTATTGTTTCACTCTTTTATCAGTCTGAATCCCTCTCACCCGCACTGTGCCATGTTTATCGAATATAAATGCAGTAGAGTTGTTTTGGCTTGTTAGATCAGATGTGGAAGGTGCGGTGTGTTAACGTCCGTATGTATGGCACCATGTAAAATAGTGGTTTAACCTGGGTTTGGTGTTCCCAAAGCATGTAAATCAGAGCCAAGGCAATATTAATGTGGGTCGCTTGCCAAGTCATTTGACCTGGGTATACACAGTCAGCTGTTCCCACTGCTGATAATAGCCGATAGTTCCCAGATTTAAACAGATTTTTTGGCCAGTGGGAAAGGGGTATTTGAAACTGAAACAGAAATGCTACGAAGTTTAATTTAAGTAGAAAATACATTAAGGTATTTCTGTGCATTTAGGGCTGCATTTGAAGACATTTTCAATTCAGTTCATTTCAGTTCATTTTCAAAGCAGAGCAGTGTGTCCCGCTGAGTTCTGACACACCTCAGAATTCAGGATGATTTCACTCAGACTGATCATTTCTTGTATTAATATGATTCAATCATTGCATCGGCTTCCAGCTGTATTGCAGCACAAACATTATTGAATTAAAAATCCCAACTAACCAGAAGAAATAATTTTCTTTGTGTTTTATTTTTATGTGCTCCAAAGTCCTCCTCCCTCCCGAGGAGCACACAGTTAAGATACAGTACAGCGATGCATGGATGCATATGTGTGTAAAATGTCCCTCTTTGTGTAAACTGCTCATTGCAAAGTCAGCAATCCTTTGCCACGTCATCTGGCATCTCTTTCCTGCTGCTACAGAGTTTGACTTTTCATTGAGACTATTTCTGTAAAATGACATGTTCTTCCTCACTGGCACTGGAGAAATATATCACTCTCCCTTCTACACACATGATTGTGATTTGTCTGCTACCATGAACATGCATGTTCACAGATTCATGATCAGTACACACTCAATTGAGTTAGCGGCTAAAGCAAAAAGCAACCCCTAAACACTAACCCTAAGCAGTAACTCTTTGGTTTCGCATTCCAGGTAAGGCTGTGCCATTAAGGATGACTTGTCTAGACCTGCATTTTACCTCCTGTTATTAGTAGTCTTTAGATAATAATATATAACTTTTTTCATTTAGTGGAGGAATGATGATTAACACCATCAGATAAACACAAGTCAAAGAAATGTTTTGCCAAATTTTACAAATTCCATCAGAGCCAGCGGGACTTCACACAAACCTATGCTGAGAGAGCGTTGCTGCAGACGGGTTAATCTTAGCCCTGGCTGAGATTAGCCTCGGAGCTCCACTGGTTGTCACAAACTCTCAACATCNCAGTAATGCAGGAAACCGCGATGCGAGACACTATAACGGGAACCTGCCCTCGCCCCCCCTGCTGGCAGGGAGTAAACATTGCAACACACACATTGAATGTGAAATCAAATCACCATGTAAAGAAATGCAAACCAAAATAAAACATAACAGTTTGTATTCAAAATAAAATACAATTTTCTCTTTCTTTTTCAAAAACACAAAATGTGACACTTTTGTGGTTGTCACACCAGCGTCTGCTTAAGCCCTGGGCAAAAGCAGCACCGAATGCGGGCTAAGCTCTGCTTATACTGTGGAGAGGCGGGCCACTTTGTTGCCTCTTGTCCCCTTTGGGAAAAGCCAGAGTCCACCAGTAGAGAGAGGGCTACTGGCATACCAGAAGATTTCTCCCTCCTCACCTCGTCTACTCCTTCCTGCATCTCTGCTATTGAACAATAAATCTGTCTCCTTATCGGCCCTGATAGATTCTGGCTGTGAACAGAATCTAATTGACACTGCTTTTGCTCAACAGATGGGAATATAGCTTATTCCTCTACAGAACCCCCTTCGTGTTTTTGACTTGGATGGCAGAGATCTGCCTCAGATTACCCACCAGACTATCCCTTTACAACTAACTTTCTGGGAACCACATTGAAAAAATCTCTTTCTTTGTTTTCCCTACAGCTAACTCTGCATCAACTTTGGGTTTCGAATGGCTCCAGGCTCATAATCCCACTATAAATTGGACCAGCAGACATGTGGACTCATGGTCCGTTTATTGTCACTCACACTGTCTCAGATCTGCTGTTCCCCCAGGTTTCCAAGTTCTGGATTCCAGTGAGACAGACGCCATTGATCTCTCTTCCGTTCCTGCCAACTACCTATCCCAGGTATTTAGCAAATCCAAAGCCTGTTCTCTGCCTCCCCACAGACCATACGACTGTGCTATTGACCTGCTTCCTGGAGCCCTTTGCCGGGCAGCCGCCTTTTCAACATTTCCAAGCCTGAAAGGGAGGCTATGGAGAAGTACATTAAGGAGTCTCGAGCTACCGGCATAATCCGTCCCACATCTTCATCCCTTGGAGCTGGGTTCTTCTTCGTGGGGAAGATGGATGGCTTCCTTCAGCCCTGTATAGACTACAGAGGTTTAAATCAAATCACAGTTAAAAACAAATACCTGTTGCTCCTTTAGTCCTGAGCTTTTGAACCTGTCCAATGAGCCACACTCTTCACTAAACTGGACCTCAGAAATGCATACCACCTGGTCCGCATAAGGGAGGGAGACAAATGGAAAATCGCCTTCAAAACTCCCATTGGACACTTTGAGTATCTGGTAATGCCTTTTGGTTTAACTAACGCTCCCGCTTGCTTCCAGGCCCTGATCAATGACGTTCTGAGAGACTTTTTGAACATTTTTGTCTTTGCTTATATTGATGATATCCTAATTTTTTCCAAAAACCTTTCTGAGCACAATCAGAATCAGGTTTATTGCCATTTTTAGTGAAGGAGTTCACAAACTAGGAATTTTTTATGGTACAATCGTGCAACATGAAACATATAATATGGAATAGGTAAATAAAATTATAAAGATATCTAAAACACTGTGGGCATAAAATAGACTAATATATACACTTAAGATAAAATATGGATATAAAATATAAAAAGTAAAATAGCACCTTACAAGGAGTGCAAATAGAGCAGTGTGCGAATAGAGCAGTGTAAATGGCATGGGCAGGTTATAGAGTCTGACATATAGTTAGATGTTCATGAGTCTTATGGCAGAGGGGAAGAAGCTGTTTTTATGGCGGGAGGTTTTGGTCCATATGGACCATAGCCTCCTCCCTGAGGGGAGAGGCTCAAACAGTCTGTGTCCAGGGTGAGAAGGGTCGGCTGTGATGCGACCTGCACGCCCCCTGGTCCTGGAGACATACAGGTCCTGGAGAGATGGTAGCTTACAGCCGATCACCTTCTCAGCAGAGCGCACAATGCGCTGCAGTTGGTATCTGTCCCTGGTGGTGGCGCCAGCGTACCACACGGTGATGGAGGAGGTGAGGATGGACTCAATGATGGAGGTGTAAAACTGCACCAACATTCGGGTTGGCAGCTAGAGTTTCCTCAGCTGCCACAGAAAGAACATCCTCTGCTGGGCCTTCTTGATGAGGGAGCTGATGGTCGACTCCCACTTGAGGTCCTGGGTGATGGTGGTGCCCAGAAGCGGAAGGACTCCACGTTGGAGATGGGGGTAGGGCTGTCTGTGAGGGCAAGGGGGACAGTGGGGCCGTGACCTTTCTGAAGTCCACGATCATCTCCACTGTCTTTAAGGCGTTCAGATCCAGGTTGTTGCTGCTGCACCAGGAAATTCAGAGCTCAGGGGGCTTTGGGCTTGTAGTTGGTAATAGCCCTGAGGCCCCTCCACACTGTGGCAGAGTCGTTGGCAGAGAACTGCTGCTGGAGGCGATTTGCATACACAGATTTAGCCTTCCTCATCTCCCCGCTAAACCTGTATTTCACCTCTTTGTAGCTGTCTTTGTCCCCGCTCTTGCGTGCTGCCTCCTTCTCTCGTCAAATCTGGCCGAGCTTAGGTGTTAACCAGGGCTTGTCATGTGCATAACACACCCTGGTGCGCGTTGGTAGAATGCGCTCCTCATTGTAGTGTATGTATGAGGTCACAATGTCCGCCAGGTCCTTCAACGTTTGCTCGAGAACAAACTTTTCGTCAAAGCTGAGAAATGTGAATTCCACAAACCATGAGTTTCCTTTCTTGGATTTTTCCCTGAGGGCAGACAGGTAAGATCCACTGAAGAGAAAATTAAAGCTGTTTTGGCCTGGCCTACACCAGAGACTCGCAAGCAGCTCCAACGTTTCCTGGGTTTTGCTAATTTCTACTGCAGGTTTATCCGCAACTACAGCCAAATTGCTCTTCCTCTGACTGCCCTGACCTCTTTCAAGGTTCCCTTTGGTCCTCTGAGGCAGAAGCAGCCTTTTCTCGTCTCAAAAAACTTTTCGCTAATGCTCCTGTTCTCACTCAGCCAGATCTCTCCAGACAGTTTGTGGTGGAGGTAGACGCCTCGGATTCTGCAGTTGGAGCTGTTGTCTCCCAAGTTTCCGGTACCGACAACAAGTTACACCCCTGTGCCTTTTTCTCTTGCAGACTCACTCCCGGGGAGAGAAATTACGACGCTGGTGATTGTGAACTTTTGGCCATAAAGTTGGCTCTGGAGGAATGAAGACACTGGCTAGAGGGAGCCGCACATCCGGTTCAGGTTTTCGACGAATCACAAAAATCTCTTCTATATCCAATCCCCCAAAAGACTCAACCCCCGCCAATCCCGCTGGTCGTTGTTTCTCTCTCGATTCAACCTCCCTATCTCTTTTCGCCCTGGCTCTCGGAACGTCAAACTGGACGCCCTTTCTATGTAGTTTTCTCCAGGCAAATCTGAGGAGTCGGCTGCTCCCATCCTGCCTCCTAGCTGCTCAGTTGCCGCAGTAACCTGGGAGATTGAGGATCTTCTAAAACAGGACAACAGACTGAACCTGATCCTGGAACCAGGCCACCAAACAGAATTTATGTGCCTTCCTCCATCTGAGCGTGTGTGATCAATTGGATTCATTCTTCTAAGTTTTCTGCTCATCCAGGGAATCAGTCGGACGGTAGCCCACATTAGTCGACGCTTTTGGTGGTCCTCCTTGCTGAAGGATGTCAAGGAGTTCGTTTTAGCCCGCCCGACCTGCGCTCGCAACAAACCCTCTCATCAACCTCCTTCTGGACTGCTTCAACCTTTGCCCATCCCCAAGGGACCCTGGTCACACATCGCCACCGACTTCATCACAGGTCTCCCCACCCCCAAAGGTATGACTACCATCCTCACTATAATTGACCATTTCTCCAAGGCCTGTCATCTAGTCTCCCTGAGAAAACTCCCTACAGCTCTGCAAACAGCCCAGCTTCTCATTAAACATGTCTTTTGCCTTCATGGAATACCTCAGGACATTCTGTCTGACCGTGGCCCGCAGTTTATCTCCAAGGTATGGAGAAGTTTTTGTTTGGCACTTGGGGCCAAGGTCTCTCTCACTTTCGGTTACCACCCCCAATCCAATGGACAAGTTGAGCGTATGAATCAAGAGTTGTAAGCCAGCCTCAGATGCCTCAATGAATCAGATCCAACTAACTGGAGTCAACTCCTTCCATGGGCTGAATATGGACACAATTCTAGTGTCTCCTCTGCTAAAGGACTATCTCCATTTGAGGCTTCCATAGGATACCAGCCACCCCTTTTCCCATCTAAAGAGGCAGAAATCCTCCATCCAGCAACACATCCACCGCTGCTGGACCTTCTGGAACCGGGTCATGACGGCCCTGGGAAGGACCTCCAAGCAGAATCAAAGGTGGGCCAATCGCAGGAGGATGGTTGCCCCTTTCTATTGCCCAGGCCAGAAGGTCTGGCTCTCCACCCCCTGACATCCCCCTCAAGGCGGTGTCACGTAAACTTTCCCCTGGATACATTGGACCCTACGAAGTGGAGAAAACCATCGGAGAATCTGCCGTCCATCTCCGTCTACCATTCTCCCTTTGCAATTACCCTACATTCCATATATCCTAGACCCCTCCCTCACGGGGAGGGGTCTAGGATCTGTGTGTGGTAGTTCCACTTTTTGTCTCATTCAGTGGAGGGCGGACAGGGTTTAACCAGAATGTGTTTGTTTGTAGGTGAATGGAAAAACTGACTTCAGCTTGGATTTTCTGCGGTACCTAAACGGGTTGGAGTGGAGATGAATCCCTTGCTCAGCGTGAAGCTCAGACGATCTCTTGGAAGTAAGTAGATCCAAACCTCCAGTTTGAATCCCCAGCTCAGTTTGAATCTCAGATGATCCTTCCAGGGAGAGAAGGTCCAAAAACATCCAGTTTGCAGGATGACTTCCTGCCGAGAGGCAAAGACATAATAACTCGGTTAGGACTCAGGTTGACAAAACTCAGTTTGACTCAGTAAAACCTCAGCTTGGCTAGAGTACCCAAAACTGGCAAACACTCTGGCGTTGAGGTAGTGGCAGTCAGCAGCTTAAGAACACTCCGTTATTGAGGTAACCCTCCACAGGTGTGTGAGGAGGCGGACCAGAACCAGGCGCCTCCTGGTGGAGGAATGGAGACAAACACAAAAACACAAACCACACAGACAGGAATCCTAACAATTTTTTTAATTTTGTATTCTGTAGATAAATAAATAATGCTTTCCTTAATCTGTGAATATCCTTTATATTTCCTTAATTTCCCAATATTCCTTTAAGACTCCATTTTTGGCCTGTCCTTCATACCATTCGTCTCAATTTCTCCCTTTCATGTTCATAGGTTTTACAGTTCATTAGTACATACTACATTTTCTTCTTTTCCACATCCTTCAAGTTTATCATTATTTTTCCTCACTAATAAATATACATTTTTATTTAAATAGGTGTGACTCTTAATCTGATCATTATTAGTCCTTCCTTTTTGTTTCTCTCATTAATGTTTCTATACTGATTTCTGTACCTTTTATAATCCTCTTCTTATCTTCGTTCCACCTCTTTTGACATTTTTACATTTCTTTACTCTTAATGAATTGATTTAGCTTCACCTTTCCCAAAAGGAATTGTCGTTGTTATTGTTCCCTCTAAAGCCCTTTTTGCTAATATATCTGCCTTTTCATTGCCTTTTAGACCTTCATGTGCTGGAACCCAACATAATCAAATATCAATGCCACCCCTATATAATCTAAATAGACTATACTGAAGGATACCCCCCCTCAACGACCGCCACCCAGCGGTCGAGAGGAACTGGAGGGCTGAGAGAGGAGGAAGTCCCTCATGAGGGAGGGGTCTAGGATATACGATCCCAGGATCCCAATAGAAAGGGGCAACCATCCTCCTGCGATTGGCCCACCTTTGATTCTGCTGGGAGGTCCTTCCCAGGGCCGTCATGACCCGGTTCCAGAAGGTCCAGCAGCGGCGGAAGTGTTGCTGGACGGAGGATTTCTGCCTCTTTAGATGGGAAAAGGGGTGGCTGGTATCCTATGGAAGCCTCAAATGGAGATAGTCCTATAGCACAGGAGACACTAGAATTGTGTCCATATTCAGCCCATGGAAGGAGTTGATTCATACGCTCAACTTGTCCATTGGATTGGGGGTGGTAACCGAAAGTGAGAGAGACCTTGGCCCCAAGTGCCAAACAAAAACTTCTCCTTACCTTGGAGATAAACTGCGGGCCACGGTCAGACAGAATGTCCTGAGGTATTCCATGAAGGCAAAAGACATGTTTAATGAGAAGCTGGGCTGTTTGCAGAGCTGTAGGGAGTTTTCTCAGGGAGACTAGATGACAGGCCTTGGAGAAACGGTCAATGACAGTGAGGATGGTAGTCATACCTTTGGGGGTGGGGAGACCTGTGATGAAGTCGGTGGCGATGTGTGACCAGGGTCCCTTGGGGATGGGCAAAGGTTGAAGCAGTCCAGAAGGAGGTTGATGAGAGGGTTTGTTGGCCATATATATATATTTTTTTTTTCTCCCAGCTGGAATCTTAAAAGTCACGTGACTAGGACGTAAAACAATAGAAAGCGTATAGGCAGAAAAAATGTAACAGTACCACAAAAAAATGGCCATTAATGTACCTCCACTACGTTTTGCAGTGTGGACCAACATAGTGGAGGTACATTTTCCCATGAGACTGGGTTGACTGTCCTCACACACGGGGGGGGGGGGTTCATCACACCTCTGTGACTGGCCATGTGACTTGCCTGTGGAGGCCTTGGCTGAAACAGGGGTTGTAGCAGAGATTCCCCAGCTGATTCCACATCATCATGTCAAGATGAAATGGCATATGGCGCAACACATGCAATGCGAAATAATAGAAAAGAAGAAGGACATGATCCTGACAGAGCTGTGAGGATCATGCCTTGTGTAAATGACGGTGGGCTTGTTGAAACAGGTGTATGATGGCAACTCGAAATCCAAGGCAAACACAAACTGCAGGGGCTCCTGATAGTTGCTTGTTTGTTTGCTGAGGTGAACCAAGTGATGTCCGTCTGGAACAGGGTTGTCAAACTGGTTCCAGAAAGGGTTGTGTGGCTGCCATTTTTCTTTCCAACCAAGCAGTAGCACAACAGACTCCATTCATTGCATGAAATTATTCCAGTCTTAACCTGCCGACTTGAAATACCCGCAGTCTGGTGTCTTGATTAAAGCTGAAATGGTTTCTTGTAGATTTAATAGTGAGTGGTGATAACAGAAGCATAAATCCAGAAATAGCCAATCAACGAAGACACGAACCAGAATAAAGGGGGAAAATAGGTTAAGGAGGAAATTAAGAGAATCCAGCTAACAGTAACAGCAGAGGAGGATTATATATGCCAGACAGAACAATGAATGGAGTAATCACCTGATTGGGAGCAGCTGTGGACAGAAGGAGCTAGAAGGGAGCTAGGGGAAAGAAGACTGGTACAAGGGAGCAACAGAGAGTGGAAAAGAAATACAACAGGTCTTAAATATAACTAGAAAATAACTTGGATGACACTAAATTGAAATTCAACTTACTTAGAGAACTCAGAACACAAATTTAAAGTGTGACTGAAAACCTAAACTGAAACTTGGAGCAGGACCAAAAAACCTAATCAGGAGATAATGAGAGGCCCTTTCTCAACCTAGTTTGACTTCCTTGTTCTGCCTGCTGCCCAGTAACCTACTGTAACTGCAAACAAAGTTTTACAGTCATACACTAGTCAATAAATTTATGTTAAACAGTAACCTACAGTAAATCTGATAACATCAATATTACCATAAAACAACAATATATCTCAGGCAACCATGCTGACAGTATTGTACGGTAAATATACAAGTTGTTACAGTGAAACGTTTTTTTCCTCTTTGTAGTTTAGCGATCCATAATCCTCAGAGGAATGCCTCACATGTTTATTTTCCCAGAGTTCTAGTAGCTATAGCAAACAGTTTATTTTGTACATGTTAATGATATCCACCATAAGTTTACAGTTCAAAGGTAAAGTGGTAATTTGCTTAAAAATATATCTCAATACACAACAGTCTTCATTTGATTAGAAATTGTGACACCTTTGTGCAAAAAGGTTTCAGCAAAACTGATTCCGAAGCCAAGTGATGCAACAAACAATGTCCATCAACATGATGACAGAAATGACAAACCACATTATGGTATATGCATTAAAAAATGAGGAGTGCACTGCTTACTGTTTTTTATAATTTATATACACCGACTTTCACAAATCAGTATTTTTACAAACACACACACACGCACACACCCCACACACACACATATATATATATATATATATATATATATATATATATATATATATATATATATATATATATATATATATATATA
>NW_015152212.1:14502-17184 GCF_000732505.1 Cyprinodon variegatus
TAGATGACTCAGTCAGTCTGAGGAGTGGCTACACCACCGTTTATAGAGATCTAGGTGTTAGTTAGATTTCCTTTACAGCAGCCATGGAGCTTCTTGTTCTTTTGTCTCTTTGCTTGCTGACTTTTATTGGAAAAACGTTTGGTGATGGTAAGAAAAATTAAACGCTGTGTTTTATAATTGTTTCTTAATTATAAATATCAGATTTTTATTATTTTATTATTATTATTTATTGGCTTTAAATAAGTAATCAGTTTGGACGATGTCCAAGTTTCATGTGTGCAGCAGCAGGATGCGCGTGTTTACTACACAAATAGCGGAAGTAAGACGTTTTATTTGCTGCTTATCTTAAACAGAAATGTATGCTCACTACCCCTTGTTACTGAATTGAAGCCATTAAAGAATTGCTTCCTTCTGTCCTCCTATTTGTGTTTTTGGACCATGCTTGTAATTCACATGATGCCTTATATTCAGTTAGATTGTTGCATCATCTCTGCAGCTGATAATCTGCAGTGAGGATGTTCCTCTGCGTCTTTAAAGCCACATCTGCTTCTGATGGGAGCGGTAGTGATGCTCAGTGATTACATATTTTATGGCCAAAATATGACTTTTTTATGATTTTAAATAAGACATTGTAGTATCACAGGTGTCCGCATTTAACAGCAATATTTTAACGCGTCTTTTTTTTTTGCGGAGGGAAACTTGTAGGAAATATCGTCTTAACTAACTGCAATCTTCACATGTCCCTATATTAGTAAATAAGGGCGAATATGGTTTTAAATAGAAAACGAATATGAAGTAAACATAATTGCACAGTATTTTATGGCGCGTGTCTTGCAGTAATAACTCTGAACACATGAGGGCGCTTTCACTTCCTTTGACCTTAAATCTCTGCTTTACTCTGGCAGCAATAACCGCCTGCCTCTCAGAGTCACAGGCTCTGATAGAGACTGGTGGGCGGTGGTGGCTTAGTGCCAGTCTCCATCAGTCTATGATACCATGGACAGCTCGCCATTACGTCATATAGCAGTATTTCTCCAGCAGTAGGAAGAAAATAGGTTTAAATTGTTTTACAACTTAAATGTGAGGAGCTGCACAGCATGAATCCTATTGCAGAAATAGTCAGTCATGTTCAATCTCGCTTAATGACAGGTATTAATTAATGAAATCAAACAATTGATTGATTGATTGACTGATTGATTGATTGATTGATTGACCAGATCAAAACCAAGAATGAATTTGCTTAAAAACAGAATGAGGTGGATCAATGACAAAGATCTTAAAGGACAGCTCAGCCCCATTTCTGAGCCTTCTTAGTTTTTAAAGACAAAAGTAGGTCTGAATAGAAATGTCTTAAGCTTCTTTGAGTGAGCCCAGACTCTCAAGAGAATATATAAACAAAGTAAGTCTTTTGACAGTGAAGCAGCAGCAGTCTGGATAGCGATCCTCTCATTTTATTTCCAGTCTTTGTGGCTGTGAGTAGATTTTAGTTTGAGAATCTGAGACTTTAAGTTGGAGTTTTTGGTTTAAACAACTCAGATAGTGTTTGATCGTGCAGGACCATGAAGTGGTAAACCCAGGATTTAAGAATATTCAGTTTTAATCCAACCCACTCTTTAAATGTTCAACCAAACCCTAAAAATATTTATTTTTTTCAACTACAAGAATACATAAAATTTATGTTGTAATAAAAACTATTTAATGGGAACTATTAAGTTCCCATTAAATATTTTTCACAGCTTCAGGATTGTAAAGGCGGAAGGTTTTAATGAGGCTTTTCCACTTGTGTACTAATTATGGGATAAAAATAAATACTAGCTCCCAAATACCATTAGAACATTAGAACACCAAGTAATCAATCAAACAATTAAATCAGGACTATAGAAAATTAGGATTATAAATTAAATAAAGTAAATAAAATAAAAAGAGTTTAAATAATGAAAGTCCTTCCCTTTTACGTTCTGGGAGAGAATGCTGAAGTTGTTTGTAAAGAAAAATCCTTGGTTGTTGTTTAATATGGTAAAATTGTTTAGCAGGTTGCAACAGTTCTATGGTTCAACTTTTCACTTCCTTAGAAGATAATTAGTAATTAAGCAACTATTTTTGTTGTTAAAAATATTTTTCCTATAATTGACTTATAGTATTTCCATTGAACCTGAAGATGACAGAGTTTGTTTATACAAACTTCTTGTATTGAAATCTTAAGGAATCCCACTTACCTCTCTGTTCTGTTCAGCCTCCAAAGGATTAAGATGACAATAAGATAACATGTTTAATGGGCAAATATAAATGGGATAATCTGAGGATTTTTTCACCTTTGAATAACTGAAAAATCCCTCTTTTCGATAAAGACAAACATAAAACCCAAACAGAACACAAAACATTTAAAAGTTCTGTTTACATACTGTTGAATGAAACTAATATTTTTTATATCAGCAAAACATAAAGTCATTATTGGCAAGAAGTTCAGTAGGAAAATATTTGATTCTTCAAATTCTCTGGAAGGATTTTCAGGCCCTTTTTGCTTCTTGGTTGTAACCTTTCCACCAGAATCTTTATCTTTCATTTTTCTGTAGACTGAGGTCTGGAGACTGGCTGGGTAACTCCATGCAATGATATGTGGCATGTTTGTTACTTAGTACCAAATTCTATCTCCAGTTTTCTGGCTCAGGAACAAAGGTCCTA
>NW_015152212.1:17867-20453 GCF_000732505.1 Cyprinodon variegatus
TAAGAGATCAGAAATGAACAGACTTCTCACAAATCTTAACCAGTTTTATTGCTTAAAGTGTTCATAAGTTTTATGCATATTTATATAATAGAATGAGAAAAAAAGATATCTGAAATCAGTCCAATATTAGCCAAAAAATATCGGAATATCAGCCTGTATCTACATTCTCCAACATGAGCAAGCTGATAACAACACTCTGCTTGTGTTAAAAGTTTATGTTACACATTGGTGAATAATAAATGGGTCAGTAGTCCCTATACCTGTTGCTGATGACTGCTGTCACCTGTTTCAGTAACATCACTTGATCAAGACTTTTCTAACATCCCATTTAGAAGACGAGTATTAAATGTACGTATGATTTGTCCTGATATCATATCGGGTCAAAATCACAACTGGTTAATGTTTGAAGATTCTATGTTGGTATTATAAGGAAGTTAAAATGAGCGCATTCCTAAAATAATTTGTGGAAATAAAAATCTAACTTTATTTAATCAATTTTATGGATTATTTTGTCTCTATAACGGTTATCTATTTGGAATCGTTTATTTAACTGGCTTTATTTTATCCAGAGCTGTGATAATAGTTAATATGATTTATGTGGGAAGGGATTGTGTCGAAATGAGTAATAAATATGTCAGGGTAACTTTTACAAAAAACTGAAAAGATTGATGCTCTGTATTTTTTTCTTCTCCTGGTTAGGTGTGAAGCTTTAACCCGTGGACACTTGAAAGCCATAAACACAAACATTTATAAAACACCGCAGACTGTTTTATTTTTTTCGTTTATTAGGGAAAAGGGAACAAACCACATATAAAACCAATGGTTTCTTTTTGTTAAATGCTAAAGAGCTGCTGTTTCAGACTAATTCTGAAGACTGTTTGAACACTGCTGAATGATGCATTGTTTTTCTTTTTCAGATTCTATCAAGATTACCATCAAAGAAGACGAGGATATCATCCTAAATTGCTCTTTTGAAAAAGATATTACAGGTCATCGCATTGAGTGGAAAAAAGATTACAAGGATGTTTTTTATTTTGATTTCAGGAAGGAGGATCCTACAGTTGAGGATCCAAAGTTTAAAGACCGGGTCGCTCATTTTTCAGAAGATCTAAAGTCAGGAGATGCTTCCATTAAAATCAAGGGAGCAAAGGTTTCAGACAGTGGGAAATACACCTGCTTGCATATTAACCAACCTGGAAAAGCTCCAGTGGACCAGCGTCTTATTGAGCTTACTGTTGGTGAGTATTTTTAGATAGTAATTGATTAGAACTTATTTGTCTACAGGAGGATTAAAATGACCTCACAATTCAAGTCAAATTGGTTCACTATAAATATAATTTATTCCCACAAAAACTGAGAAACTCAAGAATGGTTTCCACAAAAGCCAAATGTATTCAATATAAAGCCTTTTTCTGCTTTGATTTAAAAATATATATATATATTTAACAAATTGAAAATAGAGGAAGTATGGGGATGAACAAGTAAATGAAACTGAAAACCAGCTTACATGTCATCATAGAACTGAAGCAGAGCACTATCTATATCCATAAAAGAGGAAACATCTAAAAACTATAGTAATTTACTCTTTTATTTTGAGTTACAATCTGTAGTTATACATTAATGATGTGACGTATTTTCTTCTTCCTCTTCATTTTATTTACCGTTTTTAACTTTTGCCCTTCATCCATCTTGGTCCAAATACTATAGGCCTAAAAACAATTAGTTGTGCTATTTAGACCTGCTACCTGTTATGTGAACACATGAAAATATCCCTCTAATGAAATAGCCAAACTTTCAATTCAGTTTAGATGGTCTATATAGCTCTGATTTGCGATTATGTGTCATTTTACAAAACAGCTAGACTTAATCAGAGTCTACCTGTTTTGTAGACAGATTCCAAGTGTTTTTATCCTAGATATCAAACAATCTAATCAAGTTCAGTAGATTTTTTTAAATTAATTAAAGGTTTTCTTTTGCATTAAGTCAATGAAATACAACATTTACTACTCTTGGATCAAGGACTTTCACTTGCATTGTGTTGTTAATTCTTGTCATTCCTTCACACTGATCATACATATGAGCAATGTAAAAGATAAACTTCCCTTAAAGGGTTCTGGTTTTGTTGGTCTCTGTGTTAAAAGTCATCTACCATTAATGACTAGGGATTTGAGAAGACAGAGCATAAACACACAAAAAGCACAGAGAGGCACTGATCTAGCAGTGCTTTTTTGTGTTTAAAAGGTTAAAAGTTAATAACACCAGTAGCTCCTTAAAATTCTTTATTTATGAGAAAAACAGCAGAGCAGATGATCTATCAGCTGGTTTCCAATTCTTATAAGAGAAAATACAGCAAATACAATCCATCACAGTAAAAGCTAATTTGTTATTTCTAGCGGAGAGACAGAGTTTAACACTGAAAACACAGAGCCAAGTATATCAAATATGTAAAGGGGACATTAAGTCACTGACAGCAGAAGTTCAGATGGTGCTGCAGCGCCCTCTGCAGGAAGGTGTCAGAAATAAACAGAAGAGCAGACCAGACTAAGCTATTATTAGGAGAAAAACAAAGAAAGAGAACTTTAAGTT
>NW_015152212.1:21943-24801 GCF_000732505.1 Cyprinodon variegatus
CTTATAAATAGACTGGATGGGGGAATTGGATGAATCTATAATTTTTTTTAGTAATCTTTATTGATACTTTTATACATTGGGCTATTTTTGTTTGTTTAATTAACTTGTTGCATAAAGTATACTGGTAGCTGTCCAATATATCACAGGTAACATATTTGTGATCTTTCAAGGAGATATTATAATTGTACAGATATTTTCTGTCAGAATGGGAAAAGACAAGCAACATTTTTATTAGCCCATTACTTAACCAATTTCTGCCCCTTGGTGTTTTTCCAATTTGTCAGAATACAACAACAAACTTTGATACATTAGAACAAGATTTACTGCAATAGTAGAACATTATCATAGTTGTAAACCTTAGAGAGGTTAGAGAGTCTATGGTTTTCATTTTCCAAATCTGTTGTTTGGTGTAGTTGTTTCTCTGTTAAGCCTAAATAAAATCCAGTGCAACCAGTTGCCTTCAGAAGCCATCTAATAAGTAAACAGAGCCCATGTGTGTGTGTTTTAATTTAAAACAAATACTTAAAATATTTTGATAAACATAAACAAACAGCAACATGGAAACTAAGGCACACGGCAGATAGCTTAGGAAAAAAATAATTAACCAAAGAAGCTGCCAAAAGGATTATTGTTTTGTTGTTGAAGTTATAAAGATCAACTGCTCAGCTGGGAGAATCTGTTAGATCAACGATCGGTCAATGAGGAATAGAGAAGACTGTCAAGATTAAACCCATAAGAGGTTCTGTTTGTTGTTGTCTGGTATCATGTATAGAGGAACCTGTAAGAAAATAAATTGATGGCATTTGCAGTCTGAAGACAGTGGATTTTCACTGTCTGGTAGGAGGACCCTACATTTTTATTGTTGATGGTTGTAGGATTCACAAATGTAGGTCTATTATTTCTTCCCCTTAAATCTGATTTTTCTTTTCTTTTTTGCACACCTGCAAAAGTATTTATATCCAAAACAAATTCTGTATAACTCTGCCACCCTGCATTGCTTTTACTGCAAGTAGACATATCTGCTTTTACAGATTCACAAATTGCTGGTTATGATCAGTTTCAGGACTGTCTGTGTTGAAATGTATTTAATACACACTCAATGAACTTTATAGTTGTTCCTGATATCTATTGTTTTAGATTTAGACAAACTTTATTGTAACCCTGGCATCCTCTTCCACAACATATTCGTCCTCGCTTTCCTCCTCTAAATAAAATATGTATGACATAGGAGACTCATCCATGACCTCCGACACAAAACTCTCCTCCTCTTGCATGTTTCCTCTGTCCATAGCGTTCCTTGACAGTGTCGTTTCTAAGTCATCAATTTGTTGCTACTTGGTCCCAATGGAATTTCCCATTAGCACTAAGTTGGTAACTGGTTAGCAAGATGCTTCTGACAAACCGGCCACAACCAAAAGTGCTTGCGAGCCTTCCGCCACAACAATCCCGCCCCTTTGATAAACGACCAATCACTTTCACTTTATTCACTCATGTAAAGTTGGGCACCACTCGGGAAAATTGGAACAGCCTCTTCCCTATGACTTTAAGAGATGGCTAAACAACATAAAACATGACAAAAAACAGTCTCTCAGGTTTACCTAATGCGGCTCAATGAACATGTAATATTAAGCATGTGTTTCTATTTTGCATTTAAAAGGAACTATGTTAGGTAAATCAGTACATTTTAAGTCTGTTCTCTTAGTGGCAGATAGGAAAAGCGGTACTAAAATTGAAGTATGTATTGCCACAAATTCTTATTTTTGACTCTTGGCATTTTATTTCTTAAAATGTGGTGTAAAGTTTTCCTCATTATATTTATTGTTTGTTTCATGTCTACAGGTACTTGTCCAAAGCCAGATATCAGTGCTCTTGAGATCAAAGATGGTGGGAGGCAGGTGGAGTGTACAGCTGTTGGTGCTTTTCCACAACCTAAAATGGAGCTGAAAAACGATGCTGATGTTGCTTTTAAACCTGAAGTTTACAAAGTATTTCAGAATGGAAGCTACTTTGACATTGTACTAATCGCTGTTGTGACTGAGGAAGGCTACTACCATTGTGTTTTGACACAAAAAGACATCTGCCATCAAATTTTCTCAAAGAGGAGCAAGGTGCTAATGACTTCTGGTGAGTTTCTTCTTTAGTTTCAATTTTTCGAAAATAGGGTTTACTTTGTTCGATATGACCTAATCTCCTTGGAGTTTATATCAAATTAGAAATTTTTTTTTGTTTAGGTTGTTTTAAACATCTAAAAAAAGTTTATATTTGATTCAAAAGAAGGATCTTCAGATGTTCAGGTTCTACAAAGATGAAAAAAGGAAACAATACAATTTTAAATCTTTACCAAACAGAGTAAACTACTACTTTCCCTAAGAACAATAACTATTTAATTGAAATAAAATGGTTATAAGCATAGATCAGTACAAAAAGATACACATTCCACTCCAGTAAAACAATGTGTTTAGACCTCTGGCTGACTAAACGAAGTACGATTAAAGGGGTCATAGAATGAGTCTATAGTGCATTTGGTACTGGTCCTTAAGGTCTCTGAATAGGGTGTATAACATTGGTTGGGCTGAAACTGGCGTTCTATGCGCCCTAATGCAAGCCTGGTTAAAAGTCCTAGAATGAAATGACAGGTTTTCTTCCTTTTATGGTATGCTCATGAATATTTAGATGAGCTGTGCGCTGATTGGTTGGTTTTAGGGCTGCAACAACGAATCGATAAAATCGATAAAAATCGACTTTTAAAAGCGTTGCCAACGAATTTAATCATCGATTAGTTGTGTCGCGCGATTAATGCGTCATCCGCCGCCGTCATCCGGGGGAAGAAAAAAAATATGGCGGAGCGAGTCAGCGCC
>NW_015152212.1:25803-33584 GCF_000732505.1 Cyprinodon variegatus
GTTAATGAGCAACCAGTACTTGTGTGCTTTTTTGTTCTGTCTAAAATGTTTATTTTGGAATAAAGAGGTTAATATAAAAAATATTTTTTGTCCGATTCATCGATTAATCGAAAAAATAATCGGCCGATTCATCGATTAATCGAAAAAATAATCGGCCGATTCATCGATTTTTAAAATAATCGTTAGTTGCAGCCCTAGTTGGTTTACAATGAGTGAAGCTGCTGAGCAAAGACGCATTATAGCAACAAGCACTCACTCACTCACTCCTTTTCTCGGATATGGCCTACTTTTCACACCTAAAAAATGTCCAGGGGGAATTTCAAAATTGTCCGGGATTTTGGTCGACTACCGTGCAGCACGTAGTCGAAACACACCGCGCTTTCCAACAGAGCCGTGAACTCCGGGCCCAGGCGGGGACGAAGCGACCGAATCCGACCTGGTGCGGTATGCTTCTCGTGCTTCCCCCGCCTGCCCGAAAAGGCAGAAGAAGCACGCTCCAGGAGGGGCGTGAAGGAAGCCAACCTTTAACAGAATGGGTGGTCTCAGATTTCATCTTTCAAAATCCTACAATGCAGTCATTAATTTCATTCCTTCCCGCTATCACATCCACCCCCACCCCCTTACAGGACAACAGAACACCTCACCTGTTCAGCCAGGCCAACATTTCCCTCTAACTACCCCCCTTTCAGAGACATGTGCAGGTATTGGATATTATAGGCCAACAAAGAACCCAAACAACCCCCATTCCAAAGGGGCAGACACTTTCGCCCAGTTCAGTTGGCATGTTTTTTTAAGCCAAAACAATACTTTTTTTTTTTTGGTCCAATTTATAAAGCATCGAACGTAATGCTATTTCTGACATTTCGAGTTGAAAAAGCTTCCTGGATGGGAAGCCAAACGCCTTCAAACTTGGAAACAAAGTCCAGTGGAGTTTTTTTTCCAAGTCTTTTTGGAATAACTAACTAATCAACACAGTTTGGTATTGTTAATTAAGTATTTACACAACAATATTACACGAATGAACCCTTCTTAAAAAAAACAGTTTTGATCTATAAATTTAATAATTTTTTTTGGTCACACAATTTGTTTTAGTGGGTAAAGAATAAAGTATTCAATAAGCTAATTCAACATCATGTTTATTTATTGTAAAAATAAATGTTAATTTAATTAAAACAGTCACATGGTTTAAGATGTCAAGGAGATGTAAGTTAAACAATTATACGAAATGATTGTGAATTACAAATTACTAAAGAATGATCTTTGTTCTTAAGGCAGTCCGATCAGTCTTGTTGCAGCTTTAAGAACCATGAAAACGTTTATTAATATTTGATACTTTTAGGATTAGTTAAATATTTGAGAGATTTTATGTTTTACAGTTAGTTGGAGTTAAATGTGTTTGATATTTGTTGGTGATCTGGGCAGATTGTTTCTTGCTAGTCTTTAAGATTGTAGAACTAACATCTTGTTTTATTTCAGAAGAAATTGCTGGTCATTTGGAGATTGTTATTATCATCGCCATTGTTCTGGCCATTGCTGCTGTTGTTCTGGTCATTGTTGCTGTTGGTCTTGCTGCAGCTTTGATATATACTTGCAAAAAATATAACCCCAGGTAACTTTAAATACATTTTTTTTTCATCAATATATAAATAGTTGGCCATTCGAAGGTCTTTAAGTGTTTATGTGTTAAAAAAAAAAATCAGTTTTACCTGGAAACATAAGTCAAGAACAGCTTAAATAAAGCAACATTTTTCAGCTCAATTTTATCTTTGATTTGAATTATCTTGGATTTGACTTATGGATTTTGTTTTAAAATCTAAATTTATAACCATATATTTGAATGTTTTTCATAACCTAAAAATCCTCTTTCAGATTAAAATAGGTGCTTTGTTAAGCTGGAACAATAAGGTTAATCCATAGAAAGGATGATGAGTTTTTTGGTTTAAATTGTCCAACAAAGTAACATAATGGTTGCATGAAATTAAATGACTGTCACTAGAATGGAAATGCTCATTTACATGTATTTGTAAAATAGTTTAGTTATGTTATTAAGGTGACTATGACATTGTAGATAATACAACAAAATCTATTTTGCTGCTGAACAGTGTCAGTGGTCTGTTAATATAAATAAACTGCGAGGTAGTATGTGCATGTGTGTTTTCCTCAGTAGTTTAAACTAACATGGGGAAAAGCTGCCTTTTCGTCTGTTGGTTGAAGCTCACAAAATACTTATGTCTGCCTGAGCGAAGGCTGGTGAAAATGATAATAATAATCTCACTTTGTCACTTCAATTACACATTTAACATAATTTGTCTGCATTTAACCCCATTCCTTAGGAACAATGAGCGGTCTTCGACATCTGTGAAGAGTAATTTATCAGAGGAATCTCTTGGAATGCCTAAGCTTCTGTCCTAACCACTAGAATACTCCATGTCCCATGAGAAAAGACCTTCCTGGGCATCCTGGATCTTTGTGGCCCTTCCAGGGAGATGGCTTGATTAGATCTCCTCTATAAATGGGATTGATTCATCTGACCAGTCTTTATGGCCATCTTCTGTAGGTTCTCTCAGATGCAGTGCAGCTGGCTGTCTTGAAGCTATCATCTAAATGTATTGTTTTGTGAAATTGTTTTATTTTATAAGAGATGCAAATTAAATGTTGGGTTGTTTCTTTCCATCACATTGCATAATAAAATGTTACTGCCGTTGTTCAGTTCCATTTTAAAGCTCTGTATGTTGTACAGTGGGAATTGTATAACTGTTCACACACACTCTTTACTAAACATATTAGAAACTGTTTTGTTTCTACAATAACTCTTTTTATCTTTACATTCTTTCTTTAAACCGCTTTAAGTTTGTAAGTCTGTGTTTTTATGCATGTAAAATATCCAATTATGATAAATGTGTTATTTTGAAGAGCTAAGATTATGTCTGGGTTATTTTTCTGCAGCTTTCTGAAGTCCTTCTCCTATGTATTCCATAGAGGACCTTAACTCTTTCAGAGACTGCCTATACTATTTTTTTTTCCTAGTACACTCTTTTCTTAATTGATTTCATGTTTTATATTTTTTGTTTGAACAGAATGCTAAATAGGTGATGTAGTGGACAATTATGTAATAATATTTTTATTTTAAAAATTTATGTAAAAAAATAGGCTAATGTTTTGTTTAATGATGAATTATTTAGGGTTTCCTGTTGTTTTTAATAATATAAAAGAATTTACGTCTACTTATGTGTCTTAATTATTTGTCAGTCAATTTTTTTTAATGCAGAAATTAAAAAAAGGGAGGTAATGTTTTCTGTGACTGTGGTTTATTTGGCTGTTGATAGAGGGAAGGATGGATTGTCCTAAATCTTTTCCACATTTGTGTTTTAGTCTAACTTAAAACGGAATACATTTTTTTGGTGATCCATGTCACAATCCTGGTTTAGGAACTTTTTAAAGGATTAATGTGTTCTATTTGGACGTGTTCATCTAAATTAATTTGCCTTATCTTTTTAATCATGGTGTTCTTTTGAAGTTATGTCTATGTTTAACACTTTAACATTTAGGTTGCTAGTTTCAGCTATATTAAAGCTTACTATAAAAAAAGGTTTTTAAACTAAATGAATGTTAAAGCTTCCTGGTGTTCACCATCATTCCATTCCAGCAACAAGATACATTTCTTTCCGTAAACCAATACATTCTGCACATTCTGCTTTAAAGTTTACCTTAAAGTGAAATATCTGCAGAACTCCTAATAAAATTAAAAATATTAAAATTATAAAAGTGATTCTCTCACAAATATATATGACTTAAGCCTTTATTTTATAACTAAAAGTGTGTTAAAAACCTTTCTTTATCTTTTGACCTGACTTTTCATCATCAGCAACATTATTCAACATCACCACTGCAGCTGTGCTGTATTTATATTTTGATTGTCCTTTTAAGTAAAATGCGTTTCTTTTTTATCTTATTGTCTCTTTCTTACTAGAGACTTACTGAAGAGTTAATTAGGTTTCAGTTCCATATCAATGCTGAAGGTTCAGGAAAGAAACTGGTGAAGATATTATCAAGGCAGACTAAAATATATCTCAGCCCATTTTGAAAATAAAAGACCTATCATAGCTTTTTTATGAAAACCTACTTTAGCTCTCAGCCCTAAAATTTACTACACATTTATCTAATTATAGTTTACTAATAAGTCAAAAGTAATCTGTAATATATAACTTTGAATTAGGTGTATTAGAAAATTAGTCTCATATCCAATTGGAAAGGCCAACTTGCTGCTTTGATTTGGGAATTGTTTTTGATTTTGTGATTACATCTGCACCCTTTTTGTAAAAAAAAAAAAAGTAAGGTGAGAGCTTTTTTTTTTTTAAATCAAAGTAAAACTGAGATCAGATCTGCCTTCAATAAAATTAGTTTAAGTAATTTGGCCACTGAATAGTTTGGCAAACTGAGCAAAGATGGGCCTAAATTGGCAGCTAGTGATTTGGCTTCCATTCAGTGCGGATGCTTTGTCTCTTCTTCATGTTATGGTTAAAGAACCAGAGGTTAGCTGTGGTTCAGATGAGAGTATTGCTCTGACCTCTCTACACTGCAGCAGGAAGAACCCATCACTTCCTCTTTATGCCGTTTTGGGTGGGGGGGCAGATGCCTGATTCTAAGGAAAGAGTCAGATTTAATAAGGATACCACAGAGTTAGTTAAGGAAAAAATAATCTGTGCTGAATCATTGCAGTTTCACTTCAGATGGACAGATGGATTTTAAACGGGTGGTGTTTCCACAATGCTCACAGGTCCTCCTGTATTTTAAGTCGTATTCAGTCATATCCTCTGCATTTATTTCATGGTGATCGTGGCCATCAGGGGGTTGAGCAAATCAACCTTCAAGTTAATTTGTATATGGCATAATTGGTTTATGTGTTTCAAGATATTAAAACATGATGTAAAAATTATTAATGCTGCGTGTTGTCAAAGGTTAAAAATATATAGTTAAAATCGAAGCACAAGGACCTCCTGAGATTTTGACCATTTGTTTTAAACTGTCCCCACAATAGACCAGCTAGTACAGTTGCAGAGGCAACAAGGAAAACATTGGTTTCTGCTTTTTGGCCCCCCAAAATGATTCTTTCTGATCAGAGTTAAAATTTGGAGTCCATCATCATTCATCAACTCTGCAGATTGTATAAAGTTCAGAAAAGTCACAATACAACTTATCATCCTCAAGGAAATGGACAGTGGGTGTCTTTTAATCGCACTTTACAGTATATACTGCTGCACTTTATGGAATGGAAATATTCTGAAAGCTGTAAAAAACAAAATTTTGTTTTGTATACACTCTGTGTATACAAAACTGACAATAAAAATTTGAGTCTGAGTCTAAGTCATGCTACAAACTCTGGCTCCTGACCAGAAATGTAAGCGGCGGTCATATCAGCCAAGTCACTTTTGCATTTAACACAACAGTCCATCAATCCAACGGAATGACACCTTACTGTCTACAGTCATGGCCAAAAGTTTTGAGAATGATTCAAATGTTAATATTTACAAAGTCTACTGCTTCAGCTTTTATAACGGCAATTTGCATATACTCCAGAATGTTATAAAGAGTGATCAGCGTAACAGCAATTAATTGCAAAGTCAATATTTTCCTAGAAAATAAACTTTATCCCCCAAAACACATTTCAATGTCATAGCAGCCCTGTCTTAAAAGGACCAGCTAACATTGTTTCAGTGATTGCATCACCACCCACACAGGTGTGGGTGGTGATGAGGACAGGGCTGGAGATTAATCTGTCATGATTAATTAAGAATGACACCACTGGATACTTTAAAAAGGCTGGTGCTTGGCATCATTGTTTCTCTTCTGTGAACTATGGTTATCTCGAAAGAAACATGTGCAGTCATCATTGCACTGCACAAAAATGGCCTAACAGGAAAGAGAATCGCAGCTAGAAAGATTGCACCTCAGTCAACAATCTATCACATCATCAAGAACTTCAAGGAGAGAGCTGTGGGATCGGGCCACCAGCAGTGCAGAGCTTGCTCAGGAATGGCAGCAGGCAGGTGAGGGTGCATCTGCAAGCACTGTGAGGCGGAGACTCTTTGAGCAAGGCCTGGTCTCAAGGAGGGCAGCAAAGAAGCCACTTCTCTTCAGGAAAAACATCAGGGACAGACTAATATTCTGCAAAAGGTACAGGGAGTGGACTGCTGAGGACTGGGTTAAAGTCATTTTCTCGGATGAATCCCCTTTCCGATTGTTTGGGACATCTGGAAAACAGCTTGTTTGGAGAATACGAGGTGAGCGCTACCACCAGTCTTGTCTCATGCCAACTGTAAAGCATTCTAAAACCATTCATGTGTGGCGTTGCTTCTCAGCCAAGGGAGTCGACTCTCTCACAGTCTTACCTAAAAATACAGCCAAGAAAAAAGAATGGTACAAAAATGTCCTCCGAGAGCAACTTCTCCCAACCGTGCAAAAGTAGTTTGGTAATGAACAATGCCTTTTCCAGCATGATGGAGCACCTTGCCATAAAGCAAAGGTGATATCTAATTGGCTCAGGGAACAAAATATAGAGATTTTCGGACCATGGCCTGGAAAATCCCCTAATCTTAATCCCATTGAAAACTTGTGGTTAATCATCAAGAGACGGGTGGACAAACGAAAACCTAGGAATTCTGACAAAATGCAAGCATTGATTGTGCAAGAATGGACTGCTACAGTATCAGTTAGGATTTGGTCCAGAAGTTGATTGAGAGCATGCCAGGGAGAATTCCAGAGGTGCTGAAGAAGATGGGTCAACACTGCAAATATTGACTTGCTGCATTAACTCATTCTGTCATTAAAAGCTTTTGTTACTCATAATATGATTGCAATTGTATTTTTGTATGTGATGATAACATCTGACATACAAACATGAAAACCAGAGGGCATCAGATCATGTGAAAATATAATATTTGTGTCATTCTCAATACTTTTGGCCATGACTGTAATGCTTGGTAGGAAAGTGAAGCTGCCTGTAGGTTTCTTGGTAGAACCAAGTAAGGTTAAAGATGACCTTTGTGAAGTGAGCAGCTGCCATTCTGTAACCCTAAGCAATTTATCTGATCTGAGTAAGATTACAATTACTATAAAAATCTGTTGTCATTTCTCCTGGTTATTTAATACATATAAGTTATAAAGTGTTGTTTGAAGAGTTTTTCCGAGTGATCTCTTTTCAAGGAAAAAAAACCCCGGAGAGATAGAGCATCAGGGTGCATACATAGAGCCTATCTTTAACAAATGGTGTTCCAGCCCAAACCTGAACAAGTTGTATCACTTGTTCACGGTTACTTAGATTGTTTTAGATTCAACCTTGTACTGGGACACTTTGATTCCTGTAGCTCTTAAAGATAAAGAATTCTTTCATTTGTATTTTTTATTCCTTTCTTTCCTTGGGTAAAAGAGCTTATACATTTATTTCATAGGATGCTAAGTTATAATGTTTTGACTGTCAAGTAGAATGTGGTAACTTAAAATACTAACTTTAAGTGAACTTTAAGATAAACGTTATATAATGATTTAATGTTTTCTACTTGTCCTTAAACATTGGTTTAATAAGTTTTATTTTAAGAAAAAAAAAAAACGGTGTAATGAGTAAAAAGTTAGAATAAGTCTAATTATTTCAGCAAACGAGACGGAAGGAAAAAAAAACACTAGATATGAATGGGGTTTAAATAATATCAAAAATCAAATAGATCTGTCTGAGTTTAAAGTTCCTGGGGTTGAATCAGGGCTGGACTGGGAAAAAATTGTGGCTT
>NW_015152212.1:33844-35279 GCF_000732505.1 Cyprinodon variegatus
CCACCCATTCTCCACTTACCCAGAAATCCCACATCCTCCGCTCTGCAACATCTAGACCTCCTGCACAAAGCAAAGCTTCCAGCCTCTGCTGTTCCTGTCGTATTGCTGCGCTCTGACTTCCTCGGAGCTCAAGGAGAGCAGGCACGATATTATTATTAAATTTGTAAGAGCAAAACATGCAGAAATTAATGCTTAATTTAATATGACATATAAAAAAAAAATCCCAATCAGCATTCGGCAGATGTTCGGTTTCTGATGGAGATGAGAAATCTGCTTCCTGGTCTGTTGAGTACCAATAGTTTGCATCCAATCTTTTAAATAAATGGTGTTAGTTTTTTGAAATATATAAGAATTATGCTCTAATTTGAAGTTACAGTTCTGTTGTTACTATATATTAATTTGACAAATCGGATCTTCTCACCATTCTTTTTCCTGTTTGGTGCGATTACAATAGTGGATCTTGACCTGGCCAGACCGAAGCGGACCCTGGACATTTAGAGTATGTTTGGCTCAACCTGCTGCTGTGAAGCAGGATTCTCCACCATGAACTGAATCAAAAATAAATATGGATCCAGGCTCAAAATGAGCACCTTTATTATGTGGTTTAGAATGGCTTTGTCTCCATTCAAACCCAGGTTTAAAGCCTTGCAGGGAAACAATCAGGAAATTGTCTGTATACCAAACTGAAAGATCTTTACTTCAAAAAACACTTTAGAATTTAAAATAGATACTTTTTTTTTTTTTGTTTATTTAAAAATTCAATGTATAACATGGATGCAAAAACACCTCATTTTATTTTAGTGTTAAATTCAGTTTAAAGTAATAGACCATTAAAAATGTCCCCGGACCTTTACTGGTTGATTATTTTTTTTTATTTGGTCCCCGCTGATTTTATCCCTGGTTGAATGTTTATAAATATTTATTTCACGTCATGTGCGCCATCCAATGCAGATCATTGGCGCCATCCACATCTAGTGAAAACTAGTGTCACTGGATGAGTCATATAACACAAACACTCATTGGTTAGCTACAGGAAATCATCAGAAGCAAGCAGGTGTTCTTCAAACTGTAATCGCGAATTGTCTATTCCATGCTAGAATGCTGGATTCAGACAAATATGTTGAAATATCTGAAAGGTCAGACACAGGTGAGATCGTATCGGGAGATGGAGAACAACAAGACCTCCCTCAACCTTGGCCCTATCTCAAAGTATTTTTTGAAATAGTTGAAAAATTGAGCTTTCATATCTTCAGGTAACACAGAGTCAGAGTTGGGAAGTAACGAAGTACAAATACTTCGTTACTGTACTCAAGTAGATTTTTCTGATATTTTTACTTTACTTTACTTATTTTTATGGTGACTTTTTACTTCTACTCCTTACATTTTTACACAAATATCTGTACTTTCTACTCCTTACATTTTAAAAAATTGGCTC
>NW_015152212.1:36728-38468 GCF_000732505.1 Cyprinodon variegatus
TTAATAATTGAGGTATTAAAGGGCTACCAGAAATCCCCCACCCCCATCGGCCATTAATTGCCACCCCACCTACACCGTTCGACGCATCGTTGATGCTCGTCCCCATGGGCGAGGGTGGCAGTATCTTGTTGATTGGGAGGGTTACGGTCCGAGGATCACTCTTGGGTCCCAGGATCGTATATCCCAGACCCCTCCCTCATTAGGGACTTCCGCCTCTCTCAGCCCTCCGGTTCCTCTGGACCGCCAGGTGGCGGCCGTTGAGGGGGGGTACTGTTGGGATTCCTGGCTGTGTGGTTTGTGTTTTTGTGTTTGTCTCCCTTCCTTCACCAGGAGGTGCCTGGTTCTGGTCCGCCTTCTCACACACCTGCGGAGGGTTACCTCGTTAACGGAGTGCTCTTAAGCTGCTGACTGCCACTACCTCGATGCCAGAGTGTTTGCCAGTTTTGGGTACTCTAGCCAAGCTGAGTTTTGTCAACCTGAGTCCTAACCAAGTTATTTTTGTCTTTGCCTCTCAGCAAGAAGTCATCCTGCAAACTGGATGTTTTCTGGACCTTCTCTCCCTGGAAGGATAATCTGAGAGATCGTTTGAGCTTCACACTGAGAAAGGGATTCATCGCCACAACAACCCGTTCAAGTACCGCAGGAAATCTAAGTGGCAGTCAGTTTCTCTGTTCACCAACAAAAAAAAACACATTCTGGGTAAACCCTGTCCGCCCTTAATCTAATGAGACAAACACTGGAACACCCCACACCGACTGGAGTTAAGAGTCAACCACTTATCTGGAAACGCGAGTCTACAATCTATTCCGAGACAATCAAGTTCGGGAATCAAGTTTCCCACTGAGCCTGAACTAACCGTAGTGTCTTCCCCTCACTTTCAAGTTCCGGTTGAGCAGTGTTCAGAGCAACACTGGATTCTTCACAATCCCCTCAATAAACATGTTTAAACTTTCCTCTGGTTTCTCTCTGTATTGGTTTTTTCTGTTTTTTGGGTCTGACCTTAGTTAAATAATGACATCTAGTTTATTTTACCTTTTTCATGTTTGATTTTTGGATTCCTGCCTCAGTTGTCTGTTAACCTTTCATTAAATCTACAAGAAACTCACCTCTGCCTCCCTGTCTCTGCATTTGAGTCCTCAAACCACAACCAAACCCTGACAAAATAGAGAAGAGGCCAGATTTGGAAGCAACTTTCAGCCTATCTCTTAAAGGGTAGCTGGGATGTGGTTTTAGGCCATAGACGGGAACTGGCTCTCTGCATTATACTGGTATTATGCTAGACTTAGACTTTGACAGATTTATTTTCTCATTTTGTATACAAGAGTGTATACAAAAAGAAATGTTTAAAACAGCTCCAGACAATTTAATTTTTTTTAAGTGCAGCCTTTAAAATTATTATTAAGTATTATTCTGTTGTTCTATTTGCTTTTTAAAATCATTAAATTAAAGGAAGTTAAAGTTAATACAAATTCTCTTTTTTGTCTGATGTTTTTTTTTTTTTTTTTTATTAGTGTCCTGTCTGGCAATGTGGCAATAAGAATAATTGTCTTGATGCCAAAAAGAGCCCAACAGATTTTACTTTCACAAGTGTAGCAGTATGGCAATTGCCATATTGCTCCACCTGTTTCATGCATATAAATTGCTTTATTATGATTATGCAGGGAGTTTTACAGTTTATATGGACACTGCAATGTAAGTAGAGAAGAAAAACAGAAGAAGAAAAAGGAAAAAAGAGAGAAA
>NW_015152212.1:43909-48176 GCF_000732505.1 Cyprinodon variegatus
CCGGGGGGGCAGCCGACCAGCCCATGCGCAATACACAGAGCCCCCATCCCGGACGAAGCCTGATGTTTGATGTTTGATCCTGCCTGGATACAGAACCTAGAAGTTTGAACACAGTCTAACCTCTCTTACTGGTATGTTTTTTTACCTCATATTCTGTGACCCATCATATATTGTGAACCAAGGGTTGTGATGCATATTTCACCCTAGAATTCTTAGGTTTAGGTATTAGTCTTGTGATGCTAGGTTTAGGTATACATCCTGTGAAGTTCGATTTAACCTTTTGGGATACAGATTATGTTTGGAACTAAAGTTTAAATTCAGTTTAGGTTTGGTCTTTAAACTGTTGGTAAATGTTAGGTTTAGGATCAAGATTAAACTATAGAATGCAATGAAAAATGAAGAAGACTTCAACCTAGACTTTGGTATGTATGCCAGGTCTAGAGAATAGTTTTCACAGGTTCTTATGTTAGATCAACATGAGCATCAATGGCATTTTAGTTCCATGAACAAACATTGGTGTAGTGAAGGTACATAAACTATCTGTCATATATATAAGTCACATCTAAAGAAAAAATGTTATATCTTAATCTTATAAATGCTCATTATAGCTTTTTGCAGTAGGGCTCTTTTAGCCCCAGGTTTTAGAACACAGCTTTCAATATAGTTTAATAACTATAATTCTTTGAATTTGAAGGCTTTCCAAGGAAAATTTAACATATTTCCTGAAAGTGCCTGGGGGGTTTGTTCTCGTAGTATCATGGTAATCACGGAAAAAATGAGAAAGCAATAGCCAAGAAACTGGTCCTGACTTGCTTATTCTCATTCATTGTCTCTTTCTGATTTAGTATTTTATGTTACAACTGATGAGAGTGAGTCAAGAACAAAAACATGTTCTGGCAATGGGCATGGGTAGGTGTTTTAACACCTACACCTTTCCTTATGGGGTAGTTGAAGAGCCTGACTTTTCCGACAGAAAAGCCCAGTATTTAGCATTAAACATTTCTGGTTTACAGAGATGAGGTAGTCAAAAGTTTTACACAAGTGTAGCACCACTTAAACATATCTTTATGGAAAATGGCCTGTACTTATATAGTGCTTTTCCAAGTCAGCAAACTTGACCAGAGCACTTCACACTGCATTTAGTCATTCACCTTTTCAAGCGCAAACTTACATGATGATGGTGGCAAGCCACACTGTTTCCACAGCTGCACTGGGCTTCACTGAGGCTGCCTGACACAGACGCCACCAGGCCCTCTGACCACCATCAGTAGGCAATGCAGGTAAACTGTCTTGCCCAAGGACACAACGACACTGAAAGCCGAAGTCAGGGCTTGAACCAACAACCTTCCATTTGCAGGACAAACTCCTGCATCCAACGCCAATGTCGCCCGATTACTCCTACAATTTAATACTAAAAATTAAAAACAGCATATAACGTACAGTAAACACACAAAAAACATTTTTACTGGTTACTGTATGTTCACTTCATCCTACTTTATTTGCTTGCATAGGGTAGGGGCAGAGCAGTCAAAGAAGGCTTACTAGAGGGGGCTGGTCAACACGGTCCTTTGCAGGAAGTTGATAGGCACCCCTTTTCCTGGATGGGAGTGGTTGTTGCTCAGAGAACATTATGTAAAAAAGCAAAACACCACTTTAGGTGTGAATTTGATAAAGCAAGAGCATTTGCCATTGTTAAAAGTAAAAAAAAAAAAAAAAATGTTTGTATGATATAGGTCCTTTAAGGGCAGCTGTTTTAACTCAATAATGTTTAAACTTTCTGTCCCAGACAAAGCAGAACAGGCCTCTTGTAGATTTCCATTTAAGGCATTAAGTGTGGCCAGCATAACGCTAACCCATGACATCTAATAATCTTCTAAACAAAGAGAATCAAGCTCCATAATGGAGATTGTTTTTATTATATATTGGAACCAGACACCAATTTCTCACCAGGTCAAAGTGTGAAAAGGATTTATTATCTAAAAGAAAACAAATCCTACATTAGTATGGTTTCAGATTTAGACAGAACTATTTTTAAGTGTATCAACTATTTGTGTTAGACCCCAGGCACCCTCTGCACTAATTAACAAATTGTTTAAACAAGACTTTAGGTAAAACAAATGCATTTAAACTGATCTTGAGAAATCCTTTTCAAATAGGTGAAGGGTCATATCTGAGGTGTTTGTGTGCTCTACAGCTTTAAAAGTTCTATATCTCTTCTATTTCATAAAAATAACCAACATGGCTTTCTGTGTAGATGACCTAATTGAAACCAAAGTGGGGAAAACATATTTGTTGATTATTAACTCCACTCTCTGATTGCTCATACTTTTAATGTTGCTAAACTCATAAACATGCGACCTTGTCATCCTTAGTAGTTAATAATTACTGAGTTGTAAGTCCAACATTACCTTTAAATTATATGTTAATTATTAGCTAATCTAGTTTAAGTTGTCCACTCTTTATCTGATTTCTGTGTTTAAACAAGTATGACTCCCACTGAATGTATTTTATTCTTTATTTACAAAAAAAAACATTTTAATGCTATCAACAGATTTTGTCATTTTAGTTTCAAATCAATATAGACAGAAAGAAAGAATTATACAAATAAATTCTCATGAACAGATCTTTCCTTTAAACTAAAAAGTGTTCACACCTGCTATCTACCGGATTCCGGGGTTTTCTATTTTTGCTTCACCTTCAGCTGGAGGTCACTGGAGGGTAGAACTCACACAGTTCTGGGCTTCTGTCTCTCATGCTGTAACTCATTGAGGATCATCAGGCATACCATTTACTACATCCCTGAGTTTTATCTTCCAACGTACCTCTTGCCCTCTGTGTTCTCATTGTGTGATTCTTATCTTTGTGATCCTCTCCAGGAACCTCCTGTTGAATCTTGGTCCTGCTAAACATACGCGATCTTGTGCAGCCCACCAAGCTGCTGTTTCTCAGCATGTGCTCACATGGATCACCTGACCAAAGATACACACTGTTCTCTGCAGACTTATCACCCACTTCTACAATATGAACAATCACCATTAAAGCAAATCATTTTTGGAACACTGCTGTTTTCTACACTGATCAACCAAACTCAAAATCCTTCTATATATCTTTGAGTAGCACCTCTGTCCCTAGGAACCCTACCTGAAACCTTCTGACTTTCCTGAAATCAGTAAAGTATTTTAACTTTTCCTCGTCTCTTGGGATTGTTTTTTGCATGTGGGTAAAATATCTAGAATCCAGCAGGATACCATGTTCACTATATCAAGGTAAAGTATCACTGTTGTTAGTCAAGTCTAAAGTGGATTCATGTTATTTGTGCTCTGAAGGACTAAAGTAGATGTAAGTACCGTAATATGTTTTGGCCTGTTGCACAAGAGCAGAAAGGAAAAAAACGTTTAGTTAGGTTTCAAGTTCTCAGGAAGAAGTCATTCGGCCTTCCTCTGCATCAAGCAGGAAGTGCAACACATTCACCCTAATTTCAGTAGCCGTAGCTAGGGCGTCTGAGGCAGGAAACTCTGTATTACAAGTTCAGTCCATAGCCAGAGAACGAGAAAAGATTCAGCAGGTGTCCGAAGCCAGGTCTGCCCAGCAGCAACGATGACAGAAGCATTCTATACCCAGCAATTGTAGCAGTTAGGCAAGAGCTGTCACTCTGGTAAAGAATCTGGTTGTTATTCGAAATTGTACAGGTTAGCTGTTTTATAAAGCGCAGCATAAAACTGACTAAAGCTAGACTAAAAACTTTTGAGTTTTAGTTAACTAAAACCAACTAAAACTATCACATATACAGGTAAAAGCCAGTAAATTAGAATATTTTGAAAAACTTGATTTATTTCAGTAATTGCATTCAAAAGCAATAACTTCTACATTATATTTATTCATTGCACACAGACTGATGCATTCAAATGTTTATTTCATTTAATTTTAATGATTTGAAGTGGCAACAAATGAAAATCTAAAATTCTGTGTGTCGCAAAATTAGAATATTACTTAAGGCTAATACAAAAAAGGGATTTTTAGAAATGTTTGCCAACTGAAAAGTATGAAAATGAAAAATATGAGCATGTACAATACTCAATACTTGGTTGGAGCTCCTTTTGCCTCAATTACTGCATTAATGCGGCGTGGCATGGAGTCGATGAGTTTCTGGCACTGCTCAGATGTTATGAGAGCCCAGGTTGCTCTGATAGTGGCCTTCAACTCTTCTGCGTTTTTGGGTCTGGCATTCTGCATCTTCCTTATCACATTACCCCACAGATTTTCTGTG
>NW_015152212.1:49138-50759 GCF_000732505.1 Cyprinodon variegatus
AGTTAATCAGCTGATTAGTTTGTGGCACCAGGTGTCTTCAAAATTTAACCCTTACACAATATTCTAATTTTGAGACACACGGAATGTTGGATTTTCATTTGTTGCCACTTCAAATACGGGGTTAAATACGATCAAATAAAATGATACAACTGGCATAAATCAAATACAAATAGCATAAAAACATAACTCACCATTATGCTGAATTAGTGGGAGCCCTGAGCTTGTTTTGCAAGCTCAGGGTAACAAGCCGGTCCCATCTGGGTGTAATCGGAGACAATGAAACACATAGTGTGCTCCTGATGTCCAGTCTGCTCCGTTGCTTAGTTTTGGTCGCTGTGACCGCAGAAAATCCAGCTTCACAAAGATAGGATGTTGGAAAGGGAAGCAGGGTTTTCAGTGCTTTTGTAGCGATCTCGGGATATTCTGCCTTGATTTTAATCCAGAACGCGGGCAGAGTTGTTGTCTGAAACAAAGTTTTAAGGCCTCCATCATTTTCAATCTCCAGCAGTTGATCCTCTTCTGCCGTGGACAGGCTCGATTCACATGGTTTGTTCACAAATGGATCGCGGATCCATTCTTTTGCAGTTCGGGGATCTTTTGTGGTTGGGAAGTACCGCTCGAACTCTTTTAAAAGCATTCACAGATGATTGTGCACCAGCTGTGAGAATGGCGGTTCAGGCTCAGTCTCTTCTAAAATCCCTGCTAATGTTTGAAACATGTCAAATATCCCTCTGTTCACTCGCCGTCCCCACAATTACAGTTTGGCTTTAAATGCAGCTACTTTATCTGCTGCATTAACTACAGTTGTCATTTTCCCTTGAAGTGACAGGTTGAGTTCATTGAGCAGGTTGAATATATCGCATAAGTAAGCGAGTTTTGCGACCCAGTCCTTGTCACTGAAATGTGCTGCCAGTGGTGACTTTTTTTCTGAAAGAAATCTCTTCAGCGGCTCCCGTAAGTCAAACACTCTGGCCAACGACCTCCCTTTAGATAGCCACCTTACTTCTGTGTGTAAGAGAAGGCGTCTGTACTCTGCGCCCATCTCCTCGCAAAGCTGCTCAAACAGACGTGAGTTAAGGGCATGCACTTTGACGTGGTTAATAACTTTAACAACGTTATTCAGTACGCTGTTTAGTTCAGGTGACATTTTTCGGCTAGCGAGCATTTCCCTGTGAAGGACACAGTGCGTGGCTTCACATTCAGGCGCAACCTCCTTAACCAGTGCCGTTAATCCAGAAAGCTGCCCAGTCATAGCAGCAGCTCCGTCTGTGCATATGCCGACACAAAAGGACCAATTCAGTTTTGCTGATATGTAATCATTCACGGACCTAAATAGTGCTGCGGCTGTGGTGTTGGTTGGCAACCATTGTGCACATAACATATCCTCATGTAAATCCTCCTGATATATATATCGCACATAAACAAGTAGTATTGCCTTGTTGTCAATATCAGTAGACTCGTCAACCTGGATTGCATACCACGGCGATGTATTAATCCTCTCCAACAGTTGTGTCTCAATGTCCTCTGCTATTTCATTTATTTGCCTAGTGACGGTTGAAGCCGAAAGAGGAACCTGTGCTATCTTCTTAACTGCGGCCTCTCCTAGAAGTTCACAGCAAAG
>NW_015152212.1:51709-54602 GCF_000732505.1 Cyprinodon variegatus
ATAAGAGGCGCTATTTAGCACGTTTTAAAGACCAAATCCTTTTAGCACGCTGTTGATAGAGATCGATGCTCTCAGAGCACTCACATTTGTTGATGTGGTGGCCATCAGTACTTGCTTCTGTCTTTCTTGTTAATTTTTTTTTCTTTCAAAAAAGTCCAAAGGTTTGTCTTTTAAGGCAGGATGCTTAGTCTCCAAGTGCCGAAGCAGCTTTGAAGGCTTCATTGCCTCGTTTGCTAGCCTGTCGCCACATATTATGCAGAGTGGGTTCGGCACGTGAGAATCACCTTTGGCGATAAATCCATATTTTAAGTAGGACTCGTGATATTGTCTTTTAAATGCAGCTTTCATTTTCTTGGAAGTTGTAGCCTCTTCTTCTTTCTCCTCATTGGGCCTTTTCCCCTTTCCAAAGAAGCTGTCCAAACAGGTCTGTTTCTTACTCATTTTTGCTAGCTTTAGGTGTTTTGACTAGATTAACATATCACGTGACCTGAATTGACCTGTGTCAAGGGGCACAGATTAACCAACTCATGTAATACCCTAATTTTTCAAAATAAAACATCACTCAGACAAATTACATATATATATATATATATATATATATATATATATATATATATATATATATATATATATAAATTTTTCTGTGCGGCCCGGTACCAAATGACCCAAGGACCGGTACCGATCCGCGGGCCCGGTGGTTGGGGACCACTGTTCTAGCGGACTTATAACTTTCTCTACATGTCAGAAACACCCATTCAAGGAGGGACATGTACTGGATCTCCAAAAGTCTAAACATTGCTGATGCTGTTCTAGGTGATGTTGCTTTTTTCTGATAGTTTCTGTGTGCTGTTAAAAGTGATTTTGAATGAAATCATTGTTATAATCAGAGTTGAGAGTGCATTAAGTGGATTCATAACCACAAAACAGGTTTAAATCAGAGACAAACAGATTTTCACTGTTTTCTGAAAGATTTTAGACACCTATTGAGCAGTCTTTGTCATTTATACGGTGTCCCACTACAACGATCTCGATTGGTTTTTAAGCACCTGGAGGTCCATCCTCCTAAGCACATTCTCAGATGCAAATCAGTGGACTACCTCTCATTCTACTGGGTTGTTGGAGTCTGTATTTTGCATTGGATTTGTTTTCCGTCATTTGAATAGTCATGATTGAGGCTGTGTGCACAAGCACCACACTTGAACACTTGAATCATGATGAACGAATGGTATCAGCTGACATTTTATATGTCTTTGTAAACAGGTCTGGGCCCTTTTCCAAGATCTCACACTAATAAACTACATCTCATGCGGCATTGCATTTGTATGACAAATATATTTGTGTAGAAGATTAAATAAAATGAACACTTATCATTAATAATATTAAATGGGGGTAAAAAATAAATTTGTCACAAAACAGACATTGCAGCTTATATTTAAACATGTCATATCGTCTAGCTTGTGGAAAAGTCTAAAGAGTGCATTCACCCTGCTCCTATAACTTTGATTCCAGCCATCACTCAACCTTTTGCACACCTAATAATCAATTGTTTGTGCCAATAACACTGGCACTACTTTTAAAAGTGAAGAAGTCTGCTCATAAGAATGTGGGGATTTCATTACAGTTTTTTTATCAGATCTTCATATAGATATACACAACACAGTTAATGCAGTTTTCAAAAGAATAAGTACAGACTGCAAACACTGGTAGGCCAACCTTTCTTTAAAACCCCTCTATTTGACATAGATGCAACTGTCCACATGGGATCACATGGAAGGTTTGGCCACTGGGGTGGCCAGTGACAGACTAAGAGTAGCAATGGTCCCCCCTGCCCCCCCTTCTAGCTCCGCCCCTGATCATTTCTTAATCTAGTAACAATGTTTCATTTCACTTTTTTTGGATAAAAAAACCCATAAAAATATCACCATTGTGCCATTATACTAAAACAAAAGTTTGTAAGCTGGGAAAACATCATCAAGTATGCAAACCTCTCTGTTTTACAAAATAATCCATGGTCTGTCATCTCTTCCACTGTGAAAATCAGTAACACGCTGACAGTAACACAAGGGCCGGCTAGAGGAGACTATGTTGTTCCTCTGCATAAAAGTGCTTTTAGTCAAAGAGCCTTTGCAGTTACAGCATTACAGGAATGGAACTCTGTCCCTCACAACATCAGAGAGATTTACAACATAGATTTTTTCAAAAAGCATCTAAAAAATTAGCTCTTAACACATCAGTCATGTCAGCTTTAGTTGAATGTCTATCATTAACAAGCCATGCTGCCACTTGTGTATCTGCTGTGTGTATGTACATATGTGTATGTGTATGTATATGTATGTGTATGCATGTATGTGTGTATGTATGTAGGTATGTATGTATTTATGTATATATATATATACATAGTTTAAATGTTTTATGTTTTATTTCATGAACCTAAAATATATAGTCCAGCGAACACTTTTTCTGTATTTTTAAATCAGTTTTGAGGAGTTATAACTGTTTTTATTTATTTCTTTTTATATGTGTAGTTTTCATTATAGAATGCTTACTGTTGTGGGTTTTTTTTAGGTAGACAATTTTAAGATCTGTTCAGGGTAAACAGATGAAAAATAGATCTTTAATAAGATCACTCCTATTAATAAAGAATCCCATAAAATCATTACTGGTAAGAGCAGGCAGGATGGACGGTTCAACAGAGATCAGTTCAGTTCAGTACCTTTTATTTGTCCCAGTATGGGCAATTTTGTGCTTTCACACACATGTTCACATTTCACAAATCACAGATAAAAAATAAAAGAAGCACAAGAGACACATAAATATGTAAAAAGATAAAAGTAAAATAAATATGTGCAAATGAGAGCATAGGCCTGAATGCATGCAACATATGGCTATCTGC
>NW_015152212.1:56754-58420 GCF_000732505.1 Cyprinodon variegatus
TATATATATATATATATATATATATATATATAAGACTGTGAATTAAAGTTTAAAGAATTGGGTGTGTATTTAGACTGAATAGCGTGTGATAGTTTTGCTGGGTCCTGTAACTGCTGTCACTGAGCATCAATCTGCTGCCCTCTCAAAGATAAAAAATGTTCATTATGGGATGCATAGTTTGTTAGTGATGCAAAGGTTTGAGCTTTGTTTGTGAAATATCCTTTTAATGATACTTACTTTGAGCCGGAAGTATTCCTTTTATTGCTCGTCGGAAGCCGAAAGTGAAAGGGTTGTAGATGACTCAGTCAGTCTGAGGAGTGGCTACACCACCGTTTATAGAGATCTAGGTGTTAGTTAGATTTCCTTTACAGCAGCCATGGAGCTTCTTGTTCTTCTGTCTCTTTGCTTGCTGACTTTTATTGGAAAAACGTTTGGTGATGGTAAGAAAATGTAATGTGTTTTATATTTGTTTTTTAAATTAGAAATATCAGATTTTTTTTTTTTTTTTTTTTTTTTGAAAACTAGGTCTTTCGGCTTTAAATAAGTAATCAGCTTAAACGATGTCATGTCTAGAGTTTCATGTGTGCAGCAGCGGGATGCGCGTGTTTACTACACTAATAGCGGAAGTAAGACGTCATTTTTGCTGCTTATGTTAGAAATGTTTGCGCACAACACCGAATTTAAGCCATTAAAGAATTGCTCCCTTCTGTCCTCCTATTTGTGTTTTTGGACCATGCTTGTAATTCACATGATGCCTTATATTCAGTTAGATTGTTGCATCATCTCTGCAGCTGATAATCTGCAGTGAGGATGTTCCTCTGCGTCTTTAAAGCCACATCTGCTTCTGATGGGAGCGGTAGTGATGCTCAGTGATTACATATTTTATGGCCAAAATATGACTTTTTTATGAGTTTAAATAAATAAGTCATTGTAGTATCACAGGTGTCCGCATTTAACTGCGATATTTTAACGCGTCTTAACAGAGGAAAACTTGTAGGATAAGCACAAATATTGTCTAATCTAACTTCAGTCTTCACATACAAGTGAATCTTGTCCCTATATTATTAAAAGAAGTCAAATATGATTTTAAATTGTAAACGAATATGAAGTAAACATAATTGCACACAGTCTTCTAAGGTGTGTGTCTTGCAGCAGGGCCAGACTGGAAGATATTTTTCAGGCCAGGAGTCAGTCCTGTAACCAGGCCACCCTTGTTACATCACTGACTGATTTCTTAGGTTGTAAAATAAAATAGGGCTGTGATGTATTTTGATATTTGAGGACCCAACTGAAAAAAATAAACAAGCTTTTATTAACCAAAAAGTACGTTTTCATTATATGTTTGAGTTCGCCTTCAGCTTTGCAACACATCCAAACCAAGTAGAGTAACAGACTGAGGGCCGGATCTATCAAAGGTTTGCGTGTATAAAAACGTGAGCTATTTCACTGCGCACGCTAAAAAATGTACAACCTGATCTATCAACAGCGTGCTAAAAGGATTTGGTCTTTAAAACGTGCTAAATAGCGCCTCTTATCCATTTAGTACTTTTTCTGCAATGAATATGCAATATGGGGCGTTTACACGCAAAAGTGCGTCTTGTGGGAGGAGAACATGTAAATATATTAGTTTAGCACTCGCTAAGTGATTTATTAACCCTGAAAGCAA
>NW_015152212.1:59997-62292 GCF_000732505.1 Cyprinodon variegatus
TTGCTTTCAGGGTTAATAAATCACTTAGCGAGTGCTAAACTAATATATTTACATGTTCTCCTCCCACAAGACGCACTTTTGCGTGTAAACGCCCCATATTGCATATTCATTGCAGAAAAGGTACTAAATGGATAAGAGGCGCTATTTAGCACGTTTTAAAGACCAAATCCTTTTAGCACGCTGTTGATAGATCAGTTTGTACATTTTTTAGCATGCGCAGTGAAATAGCTCACGTTTTTATACACGCAAACCTTTGATAGATCCGGCCCTGAATGTAGAGAGCAGCCTGGGATCAGCAGTTTTTCACACTGAGCAAATCAGAGCTCATCAAAGCAGCTCAGATGTCTTGTAAAAAAAAAAAAAATGAAAACAAAGCAAAACCAAATTAATCAGTCTGACTATATTTTTTTTTCCTGCAGTTTGTTCCCAATTCATAAACGTGATTATAAGGGAGTGGTTTTAAGGGAGGAGCTCCAGTTTTATAAATAGGCTACAGGTTTATAATATGATTTTATTTTGTATTTATTTCGATTCCTTACTAACTTCCAGGCAGCATTCTTACTGCTGTTTTTTTTTTTTTTTTTTTTTTTTTTTTTGAGATGGAAAGCATATAAGAATTAAATGCTAAAATTAAAATGTCAAATAAAATATACTTTTATAAATACTTCAGACTGAGAGAGGAACTCGTGGTACCAAAAATTGCCCAAAGGGAAACACAAGTCAGAAAAGTCTGTTACTTTTCTGCAATTAGCCTTCTCCTCCAGCGCCTTTCTTTTTTAGTCTTTCTTCGTCTCTCCGCAGCCTTCCCTCTTCCTTTTACTGCGTGCATAGACCGAGTCTATTGCCTCTTGCACCGCTCGCTACACGTCACACACCCCCTCTTCCATACGCTGCTGTCTGTGTCCCTCCTCAAATAAAGCCAAAGTAGGCTGGTCCGTCACTCTTTATGAGAGGTGCGCCCCCGCTGCGCCGACAGATAAAAAAAAAAGAAAAAAAAAAGAGACAGAGAGAGTCCTCTGAAGGGAGTAGTACACACCGTTGTAGAAAATCTTCAATTTATTAGCAATTTCTCGCACAAGAATAGACTGTCGAGTTTTAGATGAAAGTTCTCTTTTTCTGGCCATTTTGAGCGTTTAATTGACCCCACAAATGTGATGCTCCAGAAACTCAATCTGCTCAAAGAAAGGTCAGTTTTGTAGCTTCTGTAACGAGCTAAACTGTTTTCAGATGTGTAAANCTGCTAAAAGCAATGAATGGAGCAGGGCAGGATGCTGTTCTTTCTTTTTGCAGTCAATAAACTGATAACAGCAAAGAAAAGAAAAAAAGAATCATTTTTACTTCACTGATTGTATCTATAAATTGTATTGAATTGTGTTCTTTAAATCTCACTAAATTCTTAACACACATATATATATATATATATATATATATATGTATATATATTTATATATCCATTGCAGTTCTTCCTTTCCTGTTCTACTTAACATTGCAGTGTTCATAAAATCTGCAATACTCCCTGCATGAATTATAATAAAGCTATTTATATACATGATAAAGCCGAACACTATGGCGATAGCCGTACTGAAGCAAACCAATTGTAACTAAAAAAAACTAGGATCGATGCCAAAAAATCAAATAAATAGAAAGAAAAAAATCCAGTACTGGCGCCGCCATTTTGTAGTTTTTTTCCTTGAAGCCTACACTATAATGTGAGTCAAAAAAACTACATGACCCAAAAACCAACACTGCTTCTGCTCTGAGTTTTTCACCCGCGCTCAAAAGAAATTCAGATTCAATGAATTGGCAGAAACCTTATTGAAGACAACAAGAATGGGAGTGGTGCAGGAGCGGGAGTCATTCTGAATGGGAGCGGGATGGGAGTGGGAGTAATTTCACCAGGAGTGGGACGGGACAGGATTTAGATTTCTACTCTGGCCCGGGATCGGGACGGTACACAATTCTTTTCTGTGGGAGTGGGACAGGACAGGAGTGAAAATCCACTCCCGTGCCAGTCTCTAGTGCATACTCATTTCAGAGGCAGTGAAAAAAAGTCAGGAAACATCTTCAACAAGACGGTGCCCTAAAAAAGAGGACTAATTTCACTACGGACAAGATCTGCATCCTATTTGACTTTTGTCTTTCGACAGCCTATTTCAAGTTCAGGGATAATTTTTGCAGACTGAAGCCTGGTTGTGCCATGCAATCTCCTGTGTCACCAATTGCAGCCAATCTTTACATGAAAAAAATGGAAAAGAGAGCTTTGGAGACCTTTTGGGGAACACAACCAAGGCATTG
>NW_015152212.1:62517-79423 GCF_000732505.1 Cyprinodon variegatus
CAAAATCCAGCTAAAAGAAGTGGAACCTTTCACAAGACACATAATTTTGTTTGACCACAACATCAAGTTCACCAGAGAGGATGCCAACGACAACAAGCTACCTTTTCTGGACTGTTTGGTGAGCATGGAAGGAGATGGAAACCTCAACATTGAAGTGTATATGAAATCCACTCACACAGATCAATATCTTCTTTTTGACTAGCACCACAACAAAGAACAGAAACACGTCAATGATGCTCTCCAAACTTGTGGATACCCGAACTGGGCGTATGACAAATCAGCAAGGAAATCCAAAAGCAGAACATAACGGAGGAGATTAAAGGCAAAAACATTGCCATCTCATATTTTGCTACAGTCTCTGAAAAGCTCAAGAGGTATTTCTCCAAACACAAAATCCCAGTACATTTCAACCAAACAAGACCCTTAAACAGAGACTAGTGCATCCTAAAGATAAAACCCCCAGACCAAATATGAGCGGAGTGGTGTATGCAGTGAGGAATGCTCTTATCTTTATATTGGTGAAACCAAACAACCTCTCCACAGACGCGTGGCCCAACACAGAAGAGCGACCTCCTCGGGACAAGACTCTGTGATGCATCTACACCTTGTGGACAGAAGACATTCTTTTGATGACCAGAATGTTCACATTTTGGACAAAGGAAATAGGTGGTTTGAGAGGGGCATAAAGGAAGCCATCTATGTTAAGAAAGAAAAAAACAACCTTAAACAGGGGTGGAATAAGGGTTCAGCTTTCAAAAACCTACAATGCAGAAACTGAGTAGATCAGTTCCTGCTATCATCCCAACCCCTTTACAGGAGTGCAGAAGACCTGGCTTTTTCAGCCAGGCCAACAATTTTCTTTAACAACTCCCTTTTCAGAGACTTAGTCGAGTATGGGTCATTGCAGGCCCTCAAAAGAAGCCAAACGACCCCATTCCAAAGGGGCAGACCCCTTCTTCCCTTTCAATTTTCATGTTTTCAAAACAAAAACAAGGTTTTGATGATCTACTGTATGAAACCTCTAATGCTATTGCTGATATTTTGAATAGAAAAAGCTTCCTGGATGGGAAGCGAAATGTCTTCAAACTTGGAAACAAAGTCCAGTGGATTGTTTTTGTTTGTTTATTTTATAATATCTAGAGATTCTAAATTATGTGATAAAAAATATATACCAGCTCCCAAATACCATAAAAGCATTAAAACACCTGGTGATCATTCAATCATTTAAATCTGGACTACATATGTTAGGAACAATCAAAAGATGTTAAAATAATAAAAGTGCTTCACTTTTTATGTTCTGGAATAGAATGCTACAGTTATTTGAAAAGAAAAATCATTGGATGTTCTTTAATATGATAAAAATTTGTTAGCAGGTTGCAACAGTTGTATGGTTGAAATGTTCACTTCCTGATAAGATGCTAATTAATTAGGCAACTATGTTTGCTGTTAAGCATCTTTCCTATAATTTACTTGGAGCATTTCCATGAAACCAGCGGATGGCAGAGTTTGTTTATACTAACGTTGTAACGTTCCTGGCACTGGAGCTGCTAATTGCAATCAGCACACCTGTTCTACTCCACCCTACCTGCTTAAAGGCTCTGTCCCTCCAGCCTCCAGTGCCTGAACGTATGTAGCCAAACGGTGAGAACTTCCAGCCTTTTCTGAATGTCTGTCTGCCTGTTTGTACCTCGACCTGTTTTTGCCCCTGTTTTTTGAGACAGCCTGACCCCTTTCAGGATTTTTGTCTGCCCGCCTGAGTCCTGCTCGTCAGCCTCAGTGATCTGGACTGTCTATCCGTGTTTCTGACCCAGCCTGCCTGTGAGTAACGGAGATTGTATGCCCCTTAACTTAACTCACATTTCTGTCTGCCTCCACTGGTCACTAACCGCCACTCTGTCTGTAGAAGCTGCAAGTTGATGAACGTGAGTCGCACTTTCCGGGAGTCCGTGCCGCCCTTCTCTTTAATAAAAACTGTTTAAGTTTCACTGACCTGTTTGCGGGTTGTCTTTGGGTCCATCCAAATCCATTACAAACGTCTTGCATTTAAATCATAATGAATCCCACTTACCTCTCAGTTCTGTGCAGCCTTCAATGGATTTATTCACACCAAGATGACATGTTTAATAGACAAATATAAATGGGATGATCTGATGATTTTTTACACCTTTCAATAACTTAAAAGTCCCTCTTTTACATAAAGATAAGCTTAAAACCCAAAACACTTAATCTTAAAACACAAAATATTTTAAAGTTTGCATATTGTTGAATGAAACCAGTATTTTTTTTATGTCAGCAAAATATAAAGTCATTATTGGCAAGAAGCAGTAATAATAGTTCATATGATTTATGTGGGAAGAGATTGTGTCACAAGTGAGTAATAAATATCTAAAATTTTTACAAAAAAGTCGAAAGATTGCTGCACTGTATTTTTTCTTCTCCTGGTTAGGTGTGAAGCTTTAACCCGTGGACACTTGAAAGCCATAAACACAAACATTTATAAAACCCCACAGACTGTCTTATTTTATTTTATTTCCTCTATTAGGGAAAAAGAAACAAACCACATATAAAACCAACCGTTTCTTTTTGTTAAATGCTAAAGAGCTGCTGTTTCAGACTAATTCTGAAGATTGTTGGAACACTGCTTTGAGGAGGGCAAAAGATAGAGAACTTTGAATCAATTTGACTGTATGATCTGGTTGAACTGTAAAGTGCCTTGAGATGACTTGTGTTGTGAATTGGCGCTATATAAATAAACTGAATTGAATTGAACACTGCTGAATGATGCATTGTTTTTCTTTTTCAGATTCTATCAAGATTACCATCAAAGAAGACGAGGATATCATCCTAAATTGCTCTTTTGGGACAGACATTACAGGTCATCGCATTGAGTGGAAAAAAGATGACAACGATGTTTTTTATTTTGATTTCGGAAAGGAGGATCCTACAGTTGAGAATCCAAAGTTTAAAGACCGGGTCTCTCGTTTTTCAGAAGATCTAAAGTCTGGAGATGCTTCTGTAAAAATCAAGGGAGCAAAGGTTTCAGACAGTGGGAAATACACCTGCTTGCATATTAGTGAACCTGGAAAAGCTCCAGTACACCAGCGGCTTATTGAGCTTACTGTTGGTGAGTATTTTTATGCAACACTTACAGACTTAAAATAATAATAAATAATCCATTCATTAGACCCTATTTGTCTACAAGAGGTTTAAAATTACCTCAAAACTCAAGTCAAATTGGTTCACTATGAAACAGGATTTATTCCCATATAACTGACAAAATCCATAATGGTTTCCACAAGAAGTAAATTTATTTAATGCAAAGCCTTTTTCTGCTGTGATTGTTTTATGATATTTAAAATATTGAAAATAGAGGAAGTGTGATGATGTACAAGTAAATGAAACTGAAAATCAGCTTGCATGTCATTATAGAATTGAAGCACAGAGCTATCTATATCTATCAAAGAGAAAATATCTAAAAACTATAGTAATTTACTCTTTTATTTTGAGTTACAATCTGTAGTTATACATTAAAGATGTGACGTATTTTCTAACTGGATATTTCTAGGGGAGAGACAGAGTTTAACACTGAAAACACAGAGCCAAGTATATCAAATATGTAAAGGGGACATTAAGTCACTGACAGCAGAAGTTCAGATGGTGCTGCAGCGCCCTCTGCAGGAAGGTGTCAGAAATAAACAGAAGAGCAGACCAGACTAAGCTATTATTAGGAGAAAAACAAAGAAAGAGAACTTTAAGTTCAGAGCTGAAATAATAGCAAAAAAACATAAACTGGAATAGGCTATTTTTGAAGCTTGACAAGGGGTCTACCTCCAGTCTAAGGTTGGTAGCTGGTTCTACTGGAGGAGGCCTGCTGCTAACGTAGGCAGGGGGTTAGAGAGCAGGGCATTCATCTTCTTGAGAGGCTATAAGACAACTGGTTTGAAACTAAGAGTGTTAGTTAATGTCCCAGTGCAATAATCTTAACCCAGGAATGCTCCTTAATCGTATGTGTCCAATTATCATTAAGAGCTAATATAGAAATATTCCCTTCTTTTTTTCTGAAGAGATCTTCCTCTCAGTATACATCAGTATGAACTTTGTTAAGAAATGATGGTATATTCAGATATCTGATATAAGATGTAGGTTGATTATTTATGCTTTAAATATGGGTGAAGAATATTTTGGATTCTATTCAGGTTTTAACAGAGAGTGGTGAAGATAAGCTTGAATAGGATAAATATTATCTCTCTCTCAGATTTTGATCTCAATCCTGGATGCCACATCTTTTGACAGGATGCAGCATTTTCACTGCATTTTGTTTTACTTTCATATGATAAAGAATTACAATAGTCCAGTCCTGAAGTATACATGGAGAGGATTTCCACATCACTCCTGGTTAGGATCATTCTTATTATGACTATATTATAATTGTAAAAGAAGGTAACCCTAGAAACCTGCTAAACATGGGAATGATGGGAATCATCTTGTTTCATGTTAATCCCAAACGGGTGATTTTGATAGATGTCTCTAACATCTCTTTTCTTCTCCCTTATAGTTTGCATCTTAACCTCTTAGGGCTGATCACAGTAACCTGAGCAGCTGTAAATCAGTAAGCTTGAACTGTAAAATAGCCTTGAATAATTAAAAAGCAGGCATGGCATGTGATATTAATTTAAGGTAAATTAGGGAAGAATTCATGACACATTTCAGACTCACTTGTTCTTCAAGTTGCAAAATGTACTTTATTTGATAATATAAAATAAAATTGATTGATAGATTAATCTTAGTCAATTTTTTGTCATTCTTTAAACTTAGTGATATTTCTCTCAAATGTTGTTGATCAAGCAGGGATTCACACAGCAGATCTATTGTTTTATTGGCATTCATGGACAACACTTAATTTTATTTCTGCAGACAAATTTTCTGAAGGTGCAGCACAGAAGATCCCCAGTAGATGGCCACAGAGTTAATCAGCAATTAGCAGAAAATGAAAATTAAACCCTGTTAAAACCTTAAAAATAATTTTAGAGGAACCGTATGTCTCTTGGTCACCGCAGAAAATGATAAAGAAAAAAGCTTTCTCACATTGCATCAAAGGATGCTGCTATCATTTACCATAAAATGTTGAATTTTAGAGATGAAGTAATTTCATCTACTTCGTTTATCAACTGTAACATCAGATACCTGGTCACCTTTACTTATATTTGCGGTAAAGACAGTTAAATGGATTGGTAATTATATTTGGATGATTTAAACGAACTGATTTTTATTGGCTGAAAGTAACTGAGATCTGCTCTGAATAAACTGGAAACCTGTTGAATAAAGCTGGTATCTGATTGGATAACTGAGGCGGAACTTCAGTAGAAAAACATGAAATTTATGTTTTTATTGGTTCGTTTTGTTACTGTTGGCTTTGATTTCAGAGAAGATCGAGCTCATTGGTTAACGTTATTTACTGATTTATTGCAATTATAACGGTTATTTGTTTACTTTAAAGTTAATCGGTTTAATCAACTTAACATCGTATTCTTCCGCTGATTTCAGGTAAATAAATTCCGCTTAAAATTCTAGTTCATTTAATCGGGTTTATCATGTGAAAAAAAAAATAATGCCCGTCTTTGCCCCATTGTACCAATAACCAAACCGGTTAGTATTTAAATTTTCCATATGTTTACAGGAGTAAAATAATGCGAAATTATTTATTTACACCGCGAAGCCGCTTTAAGAAACCAGACTGCGTTAAAAACCAGGATATAATCTTTCAAACGCGATATAACACGCAGATAACTGTAGCTCTATTATTGAGTAAAGCACACACTGTGAATAGATAATTGTTACTAGATAAATATCAGGTCGCATGCAACCTCCGAGTTTTATATGGTTAAAGGACAGAACCAAGGATCCAGAAAGAAAACAAGGTGAGTCCTGGTTCCTATCTCCTCCCAGATAGGGCTTGATGGCGCTATTCAGTCATAAAAGAGAAAATATACGCTTAGATCCTCTGTTTGGTTCCAGCACAGTTTCTAAAACATATTTAAAGGTGCAGAGAAGGCTAATAAAGGAAATTGACTGTTAACAGTTTTCTTAGTCGATATTAGTCCAAGCCTTTAAGAAATAATAATAATAGTAATAGTAATAATAACAATAAAACATAAGTAGACTGGAGTAGAGAATGGATATAGACTGGTAGAGGGATCCATGGGTCTTTGTTTGTCTAGTGAAACTTTCTGTATGATGTTAATTTGTTGCAGCTATCTAATACATTCAAGGTGAAATATTTCTGCTCTCGCAAAGGAGATATTATCAGTGCTCAATTATTTTGTCTCTTAATGGAAAAGACAAGCAACATTGATATTAGCACATTGCTAACTTAATTAATGGTAACTTCCAATCTGTCAGTTTACAACACAAAACTTAAATATATTAAAGCAGGATTTAATAATTTAATAGTAATAGATTTGTTAGTAGAGCATTGTCATAATTGTAAACCTAAAGGAGAAGAGTCTTTGTTTTGTTATTTCAAATCTGTTGTTTGGTGTAGCCTAGTTGTTCTGAACTGCTTTTACTCAATTGGCCCTAAATAAAATCCATTGCAACCAATTGTCTTCAGGATCTTATAAGCACTCAGAACCCATATTCATTTAAAAACAAATAATTAGACTTTTTTTATATAAACATTTTTAAGCAAAAGCAGCATGAAAACTGAGACACACAGCAAACATAGGTTATTACTACATGTTAATGCTGATAATGATTTGTAGAAGGATTAAAACATACAGGTCTACTGTTTCTACCCATCCAATATGACTATTGTACTATTTTGCATAGGAAAATTTTCAAAACAGTAACTAATATTACAGAAAGCTCTTATGACATACTCCATAAGACTTGTCTCTTCATTGCAGTTAAAAATAGATTCAATAAACTATAAATAAAGAGCATCACTCTGCTGGTCTATCAAATAAAATTCCAATTAAATAGAAAGTAATGTTTGGCTGTTACATAGAATGTGAAAAGTTATCTGGTTACACTTTCCACTGTATACCTGCAAGGTATTTATTTTAGGGGCTTTTGAAGATATAGATATAAATGTATTTACATGTGCACAATATTAATTTCACTATACAAGTTGTACATATGGGCTGTACTTACTCTGTGTAGCCCATTTCATGTATTTTATCTAGGGCTGAAACAATAATCATATTAATCGATTATATAAATAATCGTCAACTAATTTAGTTATTGAGTAATCATTAACTGGAGTATAGGGCCACTAAAATGTGCCTTTAGCCGACAGAGCGACCCACTTAGAGTAGGAATTATAACAAGATTGTAAAAAATATGTAAACATTTTGCATTTAAGATTAAAAAAACGTTTTTGTCTGTCAATATTTTCCATCCAGAACTCCTCAAGAGGAAATGTTTCTGTTTCACCTGGTTTAATTTCACGAAAAATTTTCCTTAAGGAACCTTTGGCTATCTGATTATTAATCGATTCATTGAAAAATAATCAACAGATTAATCAATTTGCAAAATAATCATTAGTTGCAGCCCTAATTTTATGGTAACATTCGAAACACATTTCTTCCATAATACAGCACTGAAGGGCAGCTGCTTCACCATGAGGCTGCCCTGCATCATTATATCTGTGTTTTTTACAATCATATAATATTTCAATTGTACAAGTGCGTTTTTAATAGTAAAGGATTAAATGTAACACAACCTTTTATCATTGTCCTATATTGCTTACTGTCTGACTGTTTAAATAGCTCCTTATGTCTATTTTCTTTTTAAGTGACATTATCTACAAACAAAAGACTAAGAATGAGCCGAAGTTTATTCAAATATAAAATCACTTTTAACAATTATAAAAGACAATATAACACTAACTTATCTGTAATGTAATAGTATCCAAAATAAACAGCCAGATTCAAGCATTATCTACCAAACATTAATGTTTGTACTAATTTACTTACTGACAGTGTGGAAATCTAGAAAAATAGATTTAATGTAAATAGAGTTCCTCTGTTTGTCTTTATCCTATTTCTAGAAATAGAAGTCAATAAAATAGAAATATTTTTATGTGGAAAACAAAAAATAGCAGATCTTTAGCATCCTTCTCATGTTGTTATGTTCTACAAAAGAAATAACAGCTGTAATTTATACCTTCACCGCTGTCAAAAATGAAAACATTAATAGCAAAGAAATATTGGTAAAAGGGAATGAGAAATGTTGATAGCTTACAGTCTTTGTTCATTTTAACAGCAGTTTTCTGAACTCCTTTCTGACTTAGAATATTAAGTTTTAAAAAAGAAATCCTTACATTGGTTACTTACATTTCTCAAGTTCCACAAATCCAAACTCTATCCTGCTTCTTTACAGAACTGCCATCAGAAGCTTTCACCTGTTTTAGTGTAGATAACATTTAGTTTTTTAATTGGGACTAGTTTCGTTGTCTAATATTAATTTTAGTAACTGCGGTATTCTAGCGTCAATTTTTTTTATTTCATGCTCCAAGCACGCACACGCGCACACATACAGACTAGAAAACAAGCAATCAGAAAGAGAGAAGGTGGAACTTAAGGCAGAGAAATCAGAGAGGGGAGTTGTACAGCACAGCACAGTTCCATGCACTGAGATTATTGATTAGATTAGATTATTGTACAACAGTTGTTGATTATTGACACTTGGCCATTGACTTATGATGTTGTGAGGGACCGAGCCAAAAAATAAGAGAGGCACAGGGAAGTCATTGATGGAAAAAATGGTAACAGATTTATTTAGCAAAAAAAATTAAATTCAAACTTCTAACAAGACTGGGCCCGTCAAAGAAAACTAATGACATAAATCAACATAATCCAAACCTGACACAGGAAAAGACCTACCTAACTGACACACAAGGGAAATATATATAAACACTGGTTGATCAGACCATTTTGACACAAGAGGGAAACCTCAGTTACTTTTGCCTAAACAAAACTACAACAAAAGACCAAACTAATCAGCACCATACTAAGTCAGCAACCTATGAGGAAGAGGACTTAAAAAATTACACTTCCCAAATTTAATTATGGAAAAAAAAATAATAAAATACAGAACCTAAACCCTTCCTACACCCCTTCTAAAGTAAGTTCAAGAGTCAAACTAGGTCTCCGTGTCATTGAGATCCTTTGCAGCTGGGGCCTCCTTTCCTTTACTCGCCTCACTCATGACAGCCTCCCTGGAACTGGCAACTCAAATGAAAACTATATTAATGTACAGAAAACCAAATAATCAAGAAATGATAAAATATGTCAACTAAATGTGTGCACCCAAATACCGTAGTTAACTAATGCCAAATCAAAGTAAAAAGAATGAAATACAGTACAGTAAAATATAAGATTTATTTAATGAAAGAATTACCAGACCATTTGTTGTGTGGTTGTACATGCAGCCATCACAGATGCTAAAATTTTCCTTGCTATATTTATTGTTTATTTCATGTTTACAGGTACCTGTCTACCACCAGTTATCAGGACTCTTGAGGAAAAAGGGGATGGGGTGAAGGTTGAATGCATAGCTGTTGGTGCTTATCCAGAACCTAAGATGGAGTTGAAGAATACAGATGATAGAGCTATTCCTCCTGAAGTTTATAACGTATCTCAGAATGGAAGCTACTTTGACATTACACTCCTCGCTGTTGTGACCAAGGAAGACTATTACCATTGTGCTGTGATGCAAGAAGACATCTGCCATCAAATTTACTCTAGGAAGACCAAGGTGCGCATGCCTTCTGGTGAGTTTCCTCTTTAGTGTCAAAGGTATGATAATAAGGTTCAACTTGCTTTTGATATAGTATTAGTAAAAGTTGTTGAAGTTTTAAATTTAAGAATATTTTGTCTAGGGTGGTTAAAGCATCTGGAGAAAAAAAAAGATTTAAAATGAGTATCTGCAGATGTTCAAGTTCCACAATGGAGGAAACGATAGGCCTAAGAGTTGCAATATTAGAGAAACAGGTTTAACTTATATTTTCCCTAAGAACTATAAGTATTTAAAGCTACACTGTGAAACATTTGACTGTCTGTTTCCTCCTGTGAACCTCCTTTCATACCTAAACTCTGCCAATACATCAATATACAGTAGCTGTAAATTAAAAACAGGTTCAGCGGTCGTCTGGAACACGTCAAATACGTTGATATGCGTTGGAGATAAGTTCTTGATAAATAAAGTACAAGTTAATCACAAGTTACTCATAGGTTTTGGATAAGCTAGACACCACAACTTATGAGTTACTTACATACACTTAGTGTAAGTCAACGATCAGATAACTAAGCTGTAATTTATGGCCATGTATGGCATAGGCTGGCATACGTTGGGAGCTCAAAATTTCCCGACGTACTTGCCGTATGCCGACGTGTACCAGCATACTTTAACATGCTGATAACTTATACAAAACCTACCCATAACTTATCCAACCTATGCCAGCATTTTTGCCAGATTTTTTGTACGTCAGGCATACGCTGGTCTTAATCGTCAAGGTGTGACAGGGGCTTTAGTTAGCTTAGTTGCTGTAAAGGGGAGCTTTGTGTCACATGGCTCTTTTAGCAACAGGCACTTTTCCAGTTCCATAGTACAGTTTTTGAAAAGAGCATCCCACATTGGAAATCAATGCACACTAAGTGCTTTATATTGACTTGGAAAATCACCAAATGTATCACCAAATACTTCAGTATTAAATTAATACTCAAGTTACACAGTGCTGCTTTCATAAACATATATAGTATACAGACTTGATCATTCCAAGAGGATGTACATTTCCAGCCTCGCACAATGATATTACCGTAAGAACTCTTTGAAAAAAAAAAATTTAAACAAAATAAAGCTGGAATGTCCAGTTCTCCCATGGATCTGAAAACATGGTGTTAATATTCTCATATTATCCATAAATGAGACAAATCATAGGCTGCTCTGAACAAGTATGTTCTTAATCTTGAATTCAGCATTTTTACATTTTCTAGGAATTTTACCTAAACTTTGAGGTCACTGATTATGGTTAATGCTTACTTGGTGGTGATAAGGCAGTCACCACTGATTTGTGGAGAGAAGCAACATTTTAGTGATTATTTTGGGTTAAAAGTCAGGTTTTAGGTTGTATCATCTAAATTGTGCCATTCTTGTGTGATTGTACCGAAGTTAAATGCATTGATTCATCGTGAGAGTGATCTAATCCTCATGTATGTTGTTATCTATATTTCAGGTCCATCATATCTCCTCATCGTTTTCATTATTCTCTTCGTTATCACCCTCATTGGTCTCATTTGGAGTTTAGGATTTATTTTGAAGAATAAAAAAAAACTTTCTGGTAAGCTTTAATTTTTCAGATAATCTCGGTATGCATAATAAGCTGTCGAAAGGTTGACAGTTCTAAAGAAAAAAAAAAAAATCAGCATTTCTTTTTTTTTTTTACACCTCAGAAATATGCAAATCTTCTTCCTGAAATCAAAGTGAGGTTTCAGCTCAGTTGTTTTCTTAAATCAAAGTTTCTTTATCATGTAATGTAACACTTCTTTTTCTGTCCAGATTAGGAAATTAAAATCTGATTCTTGATTCAAAACTTTATGTTCTCTCATTTCAACCTTATAGTCCTAGGTATTTATTAATAATAAGGCCCTTTAGTGCTCAAAGAATCTGCAACAGGAATGAGAAAAGAAAAACTGTTACTTTTAGCAGTGTATTATTGTACCATTTTTATGTTGTGTAACAATTCCTTTTAAGATATAAATTTTGTATATTTTCTTTAACAAAAATGCTATTTCTTAACCTCGTGGTAAATTTGTGCTTAACGTGTGTGTAAACTGTTTAGCTCAGATTTGCTGCTGAATTGAGGCTGCTTAGGATTTGTTCCTTTGAGGAAAAAATATTGAACCACTTCATTTAACAGATTGATTTTTATAGAGAGCCTCACATTCTGTATCTCAGCACAAAGAAAGTGACTTAAATAAATGTGCTTTGCTTTTTGCAGGTGAACATCAACAAATGCCTGATAGCGAGGATCCCTTGAATCAAACAGTATCAGAATAACTGATATGATGAAAATTATTGGTTTTTATTTTACAGCATATATTGTGTAAAAAATAAACAAAGCTAAATTCCCTCCAATGTTTTTAGGACATTTAAAGAGTCTATCTGTTAATATGATTCAATCAAAGATTACCACACTGTTAATATTTAGCTTTTTTAAAAAGAAATAACTTCAACCAAATGAATGTTCCTCTTTATATCAAAAGTTCCAGTTTAAGATCCAATCCAAACTAAAAAATGGAATTGATTCTATTTGGTTTATTTCTCACAAATTTCTACCATCTGTTCAAGAAACTATTGTTAAAGTTTTACATTCAAAGTTGTAAAACATTATTTGTGAATTAAGGTATATTTTTCTCTCTGTCAAACATTGCCTACTGTTTTCTATTTTGATATAAATTGATGATTAGAGGATCAAAAGTTTTTGGATTTTACAGAATTAAGCTCAGTTCCTCAGTCTGAGGTTCAGTCCAGTATGTATTTACTGTTTCAACCAAAACATGTTTCTCCGTCTCTGCCTAACGCTGCTGCAGGGACTTTTATTTTGCAGTTTTGAATGTTTTCAGACCTCAAGTTGACTAGAGTCTGTTTATACCAAAGTTATGTGACTAACAGAGTCACTGAACAACAGAGAAACTGCTGTATGTTCATATTTTATTCTTTATGGTACGCCAGCATTCATACTGTAACATGTAGGTGAATCACTGTCCCCAAGACATTTAAAACATATTTATATGTTTTAAAAACAAAGCGGCGCGTGTATGATGTCATCCGCGCATGCGGACTGGAGACGTTACAGGAAGCCTGTGCCACAGGCGGCTACGTTTTACCCCTTCTATTCATTCGGCTAGCTAATCTGAATCGTTCAATTCCATTTCGAGAGCGAGATCATCTGTGGTAGTAGCACTAGACATCTTCCAGGTATGTGAGTAAAACTAGCAGCAGTTGATGAAGATTCTCAGTCATCCAGGTCATAGTCATTCCATAAAAGTTTAAAAAAACAATCCACTGGACTTGGTTTCCAAGATTTGAAGATGTTTTGCTACCTCTCCAGGAAGCTTTCTCAATTTAAATGTCTGGATCCACAGTGAGTTTGAGTCTTTATATAGACAAGGCCTTGTATTGCTTGGAAATATGCAAATTGAAACCAACGAGTGGGTCGTTTGGTTCCATTGTTAGCCTGTAATATATCTGAACCCTGTCTATGATTCTGAAGGTCGGTCGTTAAAGGGGGGGATTGTCGTTAAAGGGGGGGATTGTCTCCTGTAATACCTGAAACCTGTCTACGATTGTTAAGGGTTGGACGTTAAGGAGGTATTGTTCACTGGCTGAAGAGAGGAGGTGCTTTGTTCCTCTGTGATGGGGTGGAAGGGGTCATCTCTGTAACTGAATTGTACGTTTTTGGAAGCTGGAATCTGAGTCCACCACCTCTGTTTAAAGTTGGTTTTTCTCTCTTAACATAAATGGCTTCCTTCACGCCCCTCTCAAACCACCTATTTTTTTCATCCAGAATGTGAACATTGTGGTCCTCAAAAGAATGTTCTTGTCCACAAGGTGTAGATGTACTGCAGAGTCTTGTCCAGCGGAGGCCGCTCTTCTGTGTTGGGCCATGCGTCTTTGGAGAGGTTGTTTGGTTTCTCCAATATAAAGATCAGAGCATTCCTCGCTGCACTGAACAGCATATACCATTCCGCTCATATTCAGTCTGGGGGTTTTATCTTTAGGATGCACTAGCCTCTGTTTAAGGGTTTGGTTTGGCTTGAAATGTACTGGGATTTTGTGTTTGGAGAAAATCCTCTTGAGCTTTTCAGACACTCCAGCAACATAAGGGATTGTGATGTTTTTTTGTTTAATTTTCTCACCGCTATCTTCTGTTGCATGTCTTTTGGATTTCCTTGCTGATTTAATAAATGCCTAGTTTGGATATCCACAGTTTTGGAGAGCATCTTTGACGTGTTTCTGTTCTTTGTGCTTCCCTTCTGTTTTAGTAGGGACATGTTCGGCCCAGTGTTGTAAAGTTCTGATGACTGAGAGTTTGTGTTCCAGTGGGTGGTGTGAGTCATAAAGAAGATACTAGTCTGTGTGAGTAGGTTTGCTATACACTTCAATGTTTAGGCTTCCATCTCCTTCCATGCTCACCAGGCAGTCCAGAAAGGGTAGTTTGTTGTCCTCCGCATCCTCTCTGGTGAATTTGATGTTATGGTCAACAGAGTTGATGTGTCTTGTGGAAGCTTCAACTTCCTTTAGCTGGATATTGACGAAAGTGTCATCCACATATCTAAACCAGTGGCTTGGTGGTGTTCCATTGAAAGTGTCTAAAGCTCTCTTTTCCATTTCTTCCATGTAAAGATTGGCTACAATTGGTGACACTGGAGATCCCATTTCACAACCATGCTTCTGTCTGTAAAACTTACCTCTGAATTTGAAATAGGTAGTGGAAAGACAAAGGCCCAGTAGTGTGCAGATCTGGTCCAGAGTGAAATTAGTCCTGTTGTTTAAGTCTCTATCTTGTTGAAGACGTGTCCTGACTGTTTCCACTGCCTCTGTTATAGGTATGCATGTGAAAAGGGAAGTAACATCAAACCATACCAGGGTTTCTCCTGGTGCCATCCTTAAATATTTGACTTTGTTAGCAAAGTCTTTGGAGTTTTCTATGTGATGTGGTGTGTTTCCCACCAAGGGGGCTAAGATATTAGCTGTTTAGCAATGTTGTATGTTACTGAGGTAATGCTGCTGACAATGGGCCTGAGTAGTGTTCCTTCCTTGTGAATTTTTTTGGGAGTCCATATAAGCATGGAATTTCCTCCCCTGGATATAATCTGAAATAGACCGTACTGTTAATTACCTTGTCTTTTTGAAGCTGTTTGAGATAGTTTATTATTTCCTTTTTGTAGCCGTTGGTTGGATCTGTTTTTAAGGATTCATACGCATTAGTGTCGTTCAGTAGAGTGATAATTTTGTCCTGGTAGTCCAATGTGTTGAGGACCACGGTGCATCTTCCTTTGTCTGCTGGTAATATGGTGATGCTTTGGTTCTGGCTAAGGGATGTTTTGGCTTTCATTTCCTGGGGTGTGAGGTTGGGAGGAGGTGGTTTGGCGCTAGACAGGGTAGCTGTTACCTTCATTCTAAGTTGCTCTGCCTCCGTTTCAGCCAGGTTATTGTTCCTGATGGCCGATTCAGTGGCATTGATTAGTTCCACAATGTGTATTTCTTGTTCAGCGGACAGGATGAATGAGTGGTAGCCGGCGCATGTGGATGACATCATACACACTCCGCTTTGTTTTTAAAAGATATAAATATAAAAAATATAACCGTGGATGTCTGGGGGACAGTGATTGGCCTACATGTTATGAATGCTGGCGTACCATAAATGATAAATTATGAACAGTTTAGTTTGTGCCTTCAAGTCGTTGCCCATAGGAAGACGTTACTTGGATATAACCTAACTGAATATCTTCATAACAGCTCCAACTGACACAAGATTAATATGGGTGAGTAGAACATGATGTAATAACGTAAAATCAAGGGCCAAATGTAAAAAAAAACGGCGTTCCCCTTTAAAGAACTGCAAAGGAGTCACATTGTCATCAACATTTTTAATGAGGTTACTTCTACAGTCTTTGAATATTGATATGTAAGCTCATATAGCTGAAGCTTTTTTCTTCTATCTTTGATATTTCTATTTTTCATTTACATTTGTTCTTGTTAATGTTGTTTGTTTTTCTTGATTTTGCAAAATCAACTAAGATCTGGTTTTGCTCTAAAATCCACCTTACCCCGCATATTGCAGAAATGCTGTTTTTTATCTTCTAACCATGTTAAAGAAAAATCTGGTTATGCAACTGAATTACATCTAAATGTGTTTAGAAATGTTAGAGTACATTTAATGTATAACAAGGGAATGTGGTTTAAATAGACTTGTGTTATAATAAAAGTGGCTTAAACTAAATTTTGTGAAAGAGTTTGTCTGTTAAATTTGGAACAAAAAAGCTTTGAATTCTCCTTCTTAAACATTAAAGTTAATTTTTTTTCCTGTGAAAAATATTTGTTGATTTAAAAGAAACATGACTAAAATAAATGAGATATATTAAGTAGAACAGTTGCAGATAGTTTACTATAAAATTGCTGCACAGCAGGATACAAATCACCTCATTCAGGGAGCTTTATTCTCTTTCTTTTTTTTTGTATTATAAATAGTGTTGCACCGATACCGATACCAGTATAGGACGGGGCCCCGATACCGCCCTAAAATGGTGGTATCGGTATCGGCGAGTACCAACAAATAGGGTACCGATACCATTTGGAGAGCCATAAGTTTATTCAACTATTGTCACCCACTCCTGGTAGGCAATAAAAAGTTCTACTTGATTCACTTTGTATTAGATTTATTCCAGCTTCACAAAGGTAGGCAGCAGCTTGACAAAACCATGATGGCAATTATTTTACATTATTATGGTATCGGTATCGGCCGATACTGAACAGCCAGGTATCGGTATCGGGGCCAAAAAATGGCATCGGCTCAACACTAATTATAAATATACAGTTGTTTACACATATAGACACATATAGTGACAGACACATGCGTATATAGTCATGGCCAAAAGTTTTGAGAATGATTCAAATGTTAATATTTAAAAAGTCTACTGCTTCAGTTTTTATAACGGCAATTTGCACAACCCAGTCTCATGGGAAAATGTACCCCCACTACGTTGGTCCACACTGCAAAACGTAGTGGAGGTACATTAATGGCCATTTTTTTGTGGTACTGTCACATTTCTTCTGCCTATACGCTTTCTATTGTTTTACGTCCTAGTCACGTGACTTTCAAGATTCCAGCTGGGAGAAG
>NW_015152212.1:81007-82748 GCF_000732505.1 Cyprinodon variegatus
GAGCGTGTTGAAGATCTGTAATTAACGTGAACAAACTGAAAGTTATTCTTAAAATAATCTATAATTCTTGGAGGTTTAGGTTAAAGTGCTTTTTATTCTATCCAGAACGAGCAGGAAACAAGGCAGGTATCTGTTCAGACATAAAGTAATGTAACCCGGATAGTAAAACATAAAAGATATTTAGGATAATAAATAGCAAGGATAAGTTCATTTATTATGTCCTTTTGTTTTAGTTCATTTAAAGTTCATATGAAGTTATTAGAAATATGTTTTCATTGTTTAAAATAAGTTATTTTGATTTTGTGGGGAATTGCCAGTTAACATTGTATTTTCCTACAGCAGTACGGTCTGTGAAGGCAGCACAGGTGTGAGGGGAAAAAAGAAAAGAATAGCAGAAGGAAAGAGTTTGGTTGAGTGTTAGAGGAGATAGGAGAGGAGGAGTATGGCAGGCCATTTTAACATTTATTAGAAGCTCTATTGTTCCATTTTTTGATGTCTAAAATAAGATTCTTCCTACTAAAAACTCTATTCCTACTATCTAGAAATGTACATATAGATATCCTAAAGGACATGTTTGTTGGCAAAAATTACATTTCAGGCTACCAAAAATATAATCGTACTAGTAAGAATAAACTTTCAAAAACCTAGAAATCTTTACAAATTCTAAGTGGCTCTTTTGACATTTATTAGCTTAACTTAATATTTATTTCTGATGTCTCAAATTAATTTCTTCCTCGTCAAAATGAACATTTCAGATATCTTAGATAACATTCTTCCTATCTAAAGATATCTGAAATGTAATTCTTACTAGGACAAATGACATCACCTTTTCCCATTTATGTGTATTGGGTCGTTACTTTCAGATATCCCAAATGACATTAGACTAAAATAAATTACACTGAAACATTCACATATCTGTAATGTTATATTCATTTTTGATGTATGAAATAGTAATTATGACCAGCAGTAACTCTTTTATGGAAATCTGAAATTAGAATTCATCCACGTCAGAATTCATTGTCAGATAGAAGAATATTATTTTAGATATCTGGAATGTTCATTTTGACTAAGAAGAAATGCATTTGAGAAATCTGGGTTACATATTCCTTCAAGCTAATAAATGTCCAAACGGTTAGTGCAGGAGGTTAGGACTTGGCAGTGGATGGCCAGGCTGTGAATGGTTGGAGAGATGTCAGAGGGAAATGACGAGTCGGGAAGCGATCTTGCGTAAATGGATGCGGGATGTGATTGTGGGGAAAATGAAGGAAAATGGTATACTCAAAAAACGATAAACACAAACATCAAAAATCAAGACAACATACAGAATCGTCTGTCTCTGAGGCTGAAGGAGAAACAGTTGTGATGACAGAGTTTAAAATAGTTTTGAAAACGATCAAAGAGGGTGTGTCCTTTGGTAAGTGGAATCCAATTAAACTTTCTAAAGAAATCAACTCACTGGTTGGAAAAGTGAAATACGTCAAAGTGTTGAGAGATGGATCTTTATTGATCATTTGCAATGATGTTAAGCAAAAAGAAAGGGCACTGAATATAAAAAAAAGTCCTCGGTGAAAATGTGAGGGGGAGAATGCTCAATAACAAGACATATGTGTGCGGCGTTATTTCAGGTGTTTCTCCTGATGTGCCAGTGAATGACATTAAATCTAATGTATCAGGAAGGATGGTTGTTGAAATGAAACGGTTGAAAAGAAATACCGTATTTTCACGACCATAAGGCGCACCG
>NW_015152212.1:84558-88826 GCF_000732505.1 Cyprinodon variegatus
TATTACAAAGTATTAATCAAACCCATCAAAGTCATCATCCTCTGTTTCTGATTTTAACAGCTGCGCTAAACCAGAAATGCCAATTTCCCATCTTCGCTGTCAGTCACTTTCCGTGCCGGGCGGCTCCTCAGAAATAATGCCGGCTTTTGCGTCACTTGCCCGGCGCTGCATTCCACTTTTCGTGAAACTGTGGTCTCGGTCGGTCATCCATCACTCCCACGCGGCTTGCAGCCTCTTTGAACGGCCGGTTCACACCGATGTCGAGCGGTTGAAGTTCCTTTGTCAGACCCCCGGGATAACGGCGAGCACAGCGTTTATTTGTTTCACCATGTTTTTCACATCAGCTGTGAGATGGGCACGCATGGAGTTACATATTAACAGCGATGGTGATGCGTGGAAAAAACACCTGGTCTCCTTACATTCAGCCACTCTTTCATCATCTCCTCAATGAGGTGGTCTCAAAAGTTGCAGTAACAACACACATAGGGCACACCACACCAAAGGGCGCGCTGCACATTTTGAGGGGAAAAAAAGACGTTTATGTGCGCCTTATAGTCGTGGAAATAAGCTAAAAATGGGGAAAGAAGTGATAGTTTCTCTATAATGCTCAGGTTTGAACAGAAATCTCTACCAGACAAAGGGGGGGGGAACTTTTGTTCAAGATGCTATAAGATATAAAGTAGAATCAATTGGGCTGAATCATGAATCAATAGCTGTTAAGATCAGGATAGGAAATGATCAGATTTCAGTGGTTAATCTATACAATTGTAGCAAGAAGTTGAGCATTCAAGATCTTAATGAAGTAAATGAGCAGTGTGAACAAAAGACTATATGGTGTGGTGATTTTAATTCACATTATATTTTATGGGGTAGTCTTCATACAGATTCAAATGGATTGACCATTGAAGAGGTTCTTCCATTACATTCACTGGTTTGTGTTAATGATGGAAGTCCTACTAGGTATGAATGTAACAGGAATCCAGAAAGTATTCTAGATTTAACATTGGTGTCAAATAGATGAGCTGGAATTACATCTTGGGAGGTGAGAAAAGATTCTCTTATGGGTAGTGATCATTTTCCTGTTATAATAACGATTGGTTCTGAAGCAGTTAAAGAAGAGGAAGGATTGATTCCAAGATGGAGGCTAAGTAGGGCTAATTGGGAATTATTTCAATATTTAGTTAATAATCAGTGTGATAAATTAGATGAAAACGTATTTTTTGATGTGGAGCTGTGTAACTCTAAAGTTGTATGTGCTGTCTCCTCAGGATTTATTTCTGTTTGTAGCGCAGCTCTGCCCCCTTGTGGCGAGTCTGTTGTTAGAAGAAGGAATTTCTTCGGTCAGTTTCTTTGTTGTATGCAAAGCAGTCAGGCAGGGATTACGGTGGATCTGCTTATAGAGAGAAAGTATCTTCCACGGAGCTTTNATATATAAAACAGGTATCCATATTTAATCTTGACATGATGATGTGGAATCAGCTGTGGAATCTCTGCAACAACCCCCATTTCTCCACAGGCAAGTCACATGGAAGCCACCAGAGGTGTGAAAACCTACCCCCCTCTCTGTGAGGACAGACAAAACCACAGAGCACAGAGGATTCTCCCTCTTTTGCCTCTTTTGCTCCTGATCTCTTTGGCTCCTGCTCTCCTTGCCTCCTCTCCCTTGCCCAGGGAGTGGGGCTCCGCCTCAGCTGGAGATGCGGGACCCAGGGGAACCAGATCTCCAGAATCATCAAGGATAAGTCAGAACCATTTAGGACCAAACTTCTGCAAACAAACAGAGTTTCAGAACTTATAGAGCCAGACTGGATGAGAACCATGCACTGGGTGTGAGCCTGAGGGGACTCCTGCTGTGAGACTGAGACAAAGAACCCCTGGTCAGCTGCAGCTTGATGGACCTCAAGCTTTCCAACTGGACATGAAAATAAGGTATGTAGGTCTTTTTTTTAAATCACTAAAGAAAATCATTCTTTTTCCATTTATAATTAATTGTGATATATTTTGAATATTGAGGTGGCTCGGGCATCTGATTAGGATGCGTCCTGGACGTCTCCCTGGTGAGGTGTTCCGGGCACGTCCCACTGAGAGGAGGCCCAGGGGAAAACCCAGGACATGCTGGAGGGACTCTGTTTGGCCTGGAATGCGCCTTGGGATTCCCCTGGAGGAGCTGGCCCAAGTGGCTGGGGAGAGGGACGTCCGGGCCTCCCTGCTGAAACAGCCACGAACCGACCCCAGATAAGCTGAAGAAGATGGATGGGTGGATATTTTGAATATTGTTTTGTTGCCACACTTTGTTCTTTAGGATTTTTTTTTATCTGCCATAAAAAGTGGATTAGACCATAGGTGACAGGAAGGTAAGGATTTTCCATTGAAATTAAACTATTTATGCAGCATTTTAATGATATCTCCAGAAAATGTTATTAGTGGATTATTAATATCATTAGTTGCCTTAGGGCTGTACCAAAGGGTTGCAAGAGAAAAATCTGAGTTATGTTCTTTTACTATTTTTTCTTCAAGCCATTCCCAACTGCCAGTTTCTCTAAAGTTGCTATATTCCCATTTTTAAGGATATATTCAATTAAATGCAATATAATATAAACATCTGGCAAGCCAATACCACCTTTATTACGGCTTTGAATAAAATTTTTATAACTGATTCTAGGTTTCTTATTTCTACACAATAAATCTGTGAATAATTTATTTATATCTTTAAACCATTTTGTAGAAAATTTAAGAGGAATGGATGAGATTATGAAGCACAATTTTGGTAAGAGATATGTTTTTAAAGTCTCAGCTCTGCCCTATAGTGAAAGCGGTAATAGTGTCCATCGTTTAAGGTATTCTCTTATTGTTTTAGTAACAACATTTATATTCAATCCACCATAATTTCTATCGGAAACTTTTTTTTTACTTCCAAGATATGACATACCTTTAGGTTTCCACTGAAAAACAGCAGTACCGAAATGTGACTACTTTTATTAATTTCAATGTTTATTTTTATTTATTTTTTGTCATATAGCAGTGTATTTAATATGTATTCATTCTGATTCAAAAGGGTAATATCAGAGTTGTTTTCCAAATCCAGTTTTCTCTCAACGCAAATTAATCTAGACTTGTTACAATGTGTCTATAGTCAGGGGCTAGATCTGTCCTGTCCACAGCCATCAGCATTTACAGCAAATTGCTAAAAAAAAAAAGGAAAAAAAAGCCCTATAGTATTCATTACAACAGCTTTAAAAATGTTTTTGATTGAGGGATATAATACTTTTAAATTGAATTGAACATTTTAATACATTAACCTCATTATTCCAGTCTACAAATTGAGTAAAATACACTCTCTCTCATGTTTTGACTAATGCTGCTGAAGGGACATGTAAAGAGAAGAAATAACTTTTTTTCAAATGTAATGTTACGGATTGTGTTTTCACTTTAAATTTAGAAGGAAATAAATTGGGTAAATCAATATATTTTAAGTCTGTTCTGTTAGTGGCAAATAAAAAAAAAATGGAACTAAAACTGAAGTTTTGCAAAAATTACTTATTATTAACACTTCACATTTGATCATATTGAAATGTGACTTAAAGTTTTTTTTTATTCATATTCTATTTATTGTTTGTTTCACGTCTACAGGTGCTTGTCCACAGCCAGATATTAGTGCTCTTGGGATCAAAGATGGTGGAAGGCAGGTAGAGTGTACAGCTGTTGGAGCTTTTCCACAACCTATAATGGAGCTTAATAATGATGCTGATGTTACTTTGACCTGAAGTATGTAACGTATCTCAGAATGATGCATGATAACAGACAGAAAATTTTTAAAATAATATTGTTTTATACCTTGTTTAAAAGTAGCAAAGCCATTAAAACAGCTGTTGTATTACCATATTTTCACGACTATAAGGCGCATATAAACGTCTTTTTTTTTCCTCAAAATGTGCGGTGCGCCCTTTGGTGCGGTGCTCCCTATGTGTGTTGTAACTGCAAACTTTTGAGACCACCTCATTGAGGAGATGATGAAAGAGTGGCTGAATGTAAGGAGACCTGGTGTGTTTTTCCCACTCATCACCATTGCTGACAGAATATGTTCGCTTTTATTATCCAGTTTTCAAGTGGATTTTCCCACTTAAAAACATATTAAAACTACTTTATTCCCACTGATCACAGCAAATATAGCTGCAAGGCAAAGAAAGGAACGCCACAGTTTGCGGATGGATTGTAGATGCTTGGACTAAGGTGTCTGCTGGCTCTGTTGTTCGAGCTTTTGCAAAAGC